>NC_080164.1:161623756-161768062 GCF_950295315.1 Erinaceus europaeus
ATGCTGCTGATTATTGTACATTGATTTTGTAGCCTGACATCTTGCTATATTGCCTAATAACTTCCAGTAGTTTTCTACTGGATTCTTTAGGTCTTTTTATGTATACTATCATATCATCTGCAAATAGTAATGGGAGCTTGACTTCTTCCCTTCCAATCTGTATTCCTTTGATTTCTTTCTCTTGCCTGATTGCTATGGCAAGAACTTCCAATACTATGTTGAAGAGTAATGGTGATAATGGACAGCCCTGTCTAATCCCCGATCTGAAAGGGAATGCTTTCAGCTTCTGTCCACTGAGTATGATGTTGGATATAGGTTTTCTATATATGGACTCCACTAATGTGAATAATTTCCCATCTATTCCCATTTTTTGTAGAGTTTTGAGCATGAATGGGTGTTGGATTTGTCAAAGGATTTCTCTACATCTATTGAGATAATCATGTGGTGTTTGTTTTTGCTTTTATTGATGTGGTGAATGACATTGATTGACTTACGTATGTTGAACCAGCCTTGCATTCCTGGGATAAATCCCACTTGGTTGAGATGAACAATTTTTTTGATATACTGCTTTATACAATTGGACAGCATCTTCTTTAATATGTTGGCATCAATATTCATCAGAGATACTGGTCTGCAGTTTTCCTTTTGTTGTTGTTGTTGTTGTTGTGTCCCTATTTGCTTTTGGTATCAGGGTGATGTTGGCTTCATAGAAGGTGGAAGAGAGTTTTCCTTTTTCTTGATCTTGTGGAAAAGCTTTAGAAGTATAGGTATTAACTGTGTCCTGAAGGTTTTGTAAAATTCATTTGTAAAACCATCTGGTCCAGGACTTTTGTTGTTGGGGAGATTCTTAATAACGGTTTCAATTTCATTGTCTGTGATTGGTGCATTTAGGTTTTTTATTTCTTTTGGTTCAGTTTTGGAAGGTCATATGTTTCTAGGAATTCTTCCGTTTCTTCCAGATTTACTATCTTGGTGGCATACAGTTTTTCATAGAAGTTTCACATGATTTTCTGGATTTCTGTGGTGTCAGTTGTGATATCTCCTCTTTATTTACAATTCTATTAATTTGAGTCTTCTCCCTTTTTTAGTGAGTCTGGTTATGGGTTTGTTAATCTTGTTTACTTTTTCAAAGAATCAACATTTGGCTTCATTGATCTTTTGTATGGTTCTCTTATTTTTGATGTTGTTTATTTCTGCTCTAATTTTAATGATTTCTGTCCTTCTGGTTGCTTTAGGGTTCCTTTGTTCCTCTCCCTCTAAGTCTTTACGGTGTTCAGTAAGGTTGTTTATTTGAGCTTTTTCTTGTTCTTTAATATGTGATTGTATGGCTATGAGTTTTCCTCTGAGTACTGCTTTAGCTGTGTCTCAAATATTTTGATAACTTGTGTCTTCATTTTCATTTGTTTCCAGGAACATTTGAATTTCTTGCTTGAGTGCCTCTCTGACCAGTGGTTCTTAAGCTGTATGTTGTTGAGTTTCCAAATTCTGTGACTTTTAATAATTTTCTGTTTGTTGTTAAATGTTAACTTTTCTCCACTGTGGTCTGAGAATATACTTGGGATTATTTCAGTGTTCTTGAATTTGTTGATACTGTCTTTGTCGCCTAACATGTAGTCCATCCTTGAGGAGATGATGTGTGAAATTGAACAGAATGTGTATTCCAGTTTTTTTCGGATGAGGAATTCTGAAAGTGTCCAGGAGGTCTGGTTTGTCTATGTTTTCATTTAATTCTCTTATTTCTTTGTTGATTCTCTTCTTCAATGATCTTTCTCTACTTTTGTTGATCTGTGAGAGTGGGGTGCTGAAGTCTCCCACTATTATTGTATTACTATTGATGTATTTTTGTAGTTCTTTCAGTAGGGTCTTGATGTATTTACATGGTCCCTCATTGGGTGCACAGATGTTAATAACTGTTAAATCTTCTTGGTTTATTGATCCTCTATTCATTATGTAATGACCTTGCCTATCTTTTATTACTTTATTTAATTTAAAATCTATGGTGTCAGAGATGAGAATGGCTGTTCCTGCCCTTTTTTGTGGTCCATTAGCATGTATGAGAGTTTTCCATCCTTTCACTTTAAGTCTGTGTTTCACTTGTTGTGTCAGGTGGGATTCTTGCAAGCAGCATATGGTTGGGTTCTGTTTTCTGATCCATCCTCACACTCTGTGCCTTTTAATGGGTGAATTTAATCTATTGACATTTATTGATATTATGGATTGAATGTATTGTAATGCCATTATTAAAAATTCCTTTATTTGCTCTAATATATGGTAAGTATTGTAGTGATGTTGTAGTTTATAGGAGGTCTTTTAGTACCTCTTTCAGGGAAGACTTGGTGATGGTTGCCTCCTTTAACTCTTGTCTGTCTTAGAAGGTTTTGATCCCTCCATCTAGCTTGAATGAAAGTCTAACAGAATATAGTATCCTTGGTTGAATCCCTTTTTCTTTCAGGGCACGATAGATATCTTGTCATTCTCTTCTGGCTTTTAGAGTTTGAGTGGATAAATCTGCTGATATTCTTATGGGTTTTCCTGTGTATGTGCATTTTTGTTTTTCTCTTGCAGCCTTATGATCCTTTCTTTATCCTTACTTCTTTTCATTGTAACTATGATGTTTCTTGGTGTCTTCAGGTCAGGGTTGATTCAGTTTAGGACTCTCTAATCCTCTTGAATATTAATGTCCTTTCTGTTGTTTAGATCTGGGAAATTTTCTTCCATTATTTCCTCTAGAATATTTACTTCCCCTTCCTCTCTTTCTTTATCTGGTAGGCCAATTATATGAATGTTACTTCTTTTGAGATCATCCCATATGTCTATA
This sequence comes from Erinaceus europaeus, assembly GCF_950295315.1. NCBI lineage: Eukaryota > Metazoa > Chordata > Mammalia > Eulipotyphla > Erinaceidae > Erinaceus > Erinaceus europaeus. The sequence goes on from NC_080164.1 coordinate 161,626,575, forward strand.
TTGTTGTTTTCAGTGTCTCTATCTCTTTTGAGCTCTTTTACCTCTTTCTTAGTTTTCTCTAGCTCATCCTCTGTCTGGATAATTCTGTTTTCTTCTTCTATTAATCTGCTTTCTCTTCCCTCAGCTTTTTTCTTCAGTTCAGTTATAGTATTAGCTTGTTCTGCTAATTGGCCTTTTAGTTCAGCTATTTCAGCTTTCAGTTCTCTAATTACCATGAAGTAGCTTGTATTTTCTTAGAGGTTATCCTCTGTTGTTTCCCTAATACTGCTAGCCCTTTTCTCCATAGTAGTCTTCATTTCTGTGATTATTAGGTTTATTACTGCTTGCATACTTTTCTTATTTATGGTTACTTCTGACTGATTTGGGGTTTCTTTTGGGCTCCTGTTCTGATTCATTGTGGCAGCAGTTTTATTTTCTTGATTTAACCATTTTTTTAATTGATGTGGTTTTTATTTTTTCTGTTCTGTCGTTCTTCAGTTGTTGTGTTTTGAGTACAAGCCATGCTATACTAAAGACCTTCATGACAAGTGCAGTCACTAACCTCAGAAGTTACAGCAATAGTAACTGAGGAAAGGCTTAATGTAGTTCTACCAATACCATTTAGCCAAACAATACCTCCAATCCAAGAAAAAATAGGGAACAATAGGGACCAAACAAATTAAAATGAAAGATACTGGAAAAAAGGAGGAGCAAGTATAGACAATTATGCAATTCTACTGTCCACTATAAATTCTAGTGATAGAAAGGGCAGAAAGGGAAATAGAGAAGACCCCCACACATAGAGTCCACTCTGAGTCATATTTCTTCCCCTAAATAATTCATAAGTGAGTATCAGTGAATTCAGAAAACAAAAGGAGGAAGGAAGAAAAGAATAAATTTAAAAAAAAGAAGGAAGAAAGAAAGAAAGAAGGAAAAATAAAGAGCAGTGAATGGAGTTTTTTATTATTATTATTATCTAGGAGGAGGGAAAAAGGAGAGTAGAGAGAAGAGGTAGAGAGAAACAAGTTCCTCTCACAATGGATAGGAAACCCAGTTGCCTAGCAATGGAAAAAACAACAGTGGTTAATTTTGGTCAACCTGAAGAAGGTGGATGGAAAAGGGACACATGTATATAATAATAGTAGTAATAAAATAAAATAAAATTTCCCTGCTTTAGTCATGGGGAGAGACAATCCAGGAACCAAGCTTGTGGCAGTAGCAATACAAATCTTTATTCATGTGGGAGCTCCAGAGTAGGGTGTGAGCACAGCAGGTTAATCCATGTGGCGCCAAACCTCCATGGTCCCCTCCTGCTTTGCACACCAGCCCTTCTCCAGGTTGGGGCCTAGGATAGAATAAAAGAGCAAAACCAGGAACAGAAGTGGGCTTTATCAGTAAAACCAGAAGTGGCAAGTCAGGAACAGAGATGGCTGGGAAAGGGAGTGGAGAAAAAAAGAGCAGGAAGGTAGAAAGCAATGGTTGCTAGGGTTTAACTGGCTGGATTAATGTACCCTGCAGGCAGGATGGGTTTGGAGGTAGAAAGAAGATAGATCAAAGGAATGGGTGGGGAATCTTTCAGGCAAAACAATGGTTATGTAAATAGGCCATAGTGTCAGCAATGGAGCAGGAGGTGGAGCAGGAGGCTGGCTTAATGTCCAACAAAAATAGAGTAGAAAACCCCTAACAGTCAGTCAGCTTGGACTGCTTGATTGGCTGCAGACAACCTGGACAAATACAGCTAATTGTGAGAGAAATCCAAAAAACCCTCCAGGTAGTCTTTCCCAGGCAGGGATGAGGCTCTGATTGGTCAGGGATTTTGTCACACAAATTGAGCTCCTGCCACTTAAAAAAAAAGAGAAGTTAAAGGAAGAGGGTTGGAATGACACCCCTGATGAGCCAGGAATCTTGTTAAAGAAAATAGTTCAGCAGGGAGCCTACTAGGAGTGGCTGAGCTGCCCCTGTGGGCTGGTTTTGGGATGGGGGGGGCATGAGCTCAGAAATAAAGGATTTTCATTTGTTCCCCTGACCTCTGTTTGTCAGCCCAAGAGAGAGTTGTAAGTCTGTATTTTGGTGTTACTCTGATCAGCCTGTGTTCACCTGTTGGGTAGTATGCCAGCTCCCCCTGGCTTCTGCTTAACCAAGCACCGGTATGCCTGTATAGGGATTGGTTTGATCCCACTCAAAGCTGCGGTCTATTTACATAAATCACTTTTACATTTATATAAAGCACCACCTTCCCTCCAGGGCATTGGTGGTTCAGTGGTAGAATTCTCACCTGCTCCATCCCCTCTCCTTGTCACACCCTGATCTTCCACCAGTCACTTTTCTCTCCACCCTCTCTATGTCACATCCTATTCACACCCTACTTGGGAAGTATATATAAAGACAACATTGTTTGTTTTAGTTTAGTTTTTAGTTTAGTTTAGCTCGGCTTAGATTGTGCTGCGTCCAGCATGAATAAAGAGATACTGCATACAACCCAGCCATGAGTCCCGGGTCATCTGTCTCCCATCAATGAAGCTCAGCCCGACATTCACCCTCCTACAGTCCGTCCAATGTCCTACTAGATCCATCAGAATCCGTGTTGCAGGCAGGCTGCCTCTGGGAGCTCAAGGCAGCTGTGGCTCCAAAGTCACTATCTTGGCTCTGCCCCTCCCTGTACTATTCTTATCTTTAATTTCCAGATGGAAAAATGAGAGAATAAGAGGACTTCCATCAATTTAGGATAGGACTTTTCTGATGACTATTAAGTTGATCTTGCTGATTCTGTTGCCTGTTCTGTCCATACTCCAGGCTTGCATGCAGTGGTCAAACATATGATACATCTTCATGTTAGCAACATACATATTGTTGATATACTACTGTTGAAATGTTCGTTCATCAAATGTTTGTGAGTTACAACCTGAAATGAGTAACATGATATTTCTCTGTGTGTGTGTGTTTTTGTTTGGAACCAAGACCTTGTGCATATCTTATTTCACTTCTCTTGGGGTGACTTTTTGATTCAGACAGAAATACAGAAGTAGAAGATGAGACACTATAGTACTAGAGTTTCCCCTGGTGCCAAGGCACTGCCATGTAATTGTCAAGGTTCAAACCTGGTTCTTTTGCATGGCAAGGTTCTCACCCTACACAATGAGTTATCTTTTGGATTCCAGTGTAATGAAGAAACTCCATATTGTTTTGCACAGAGACAGAAGCTACATTTTAAAGTCAATAAACAGATTGCTTTCCATAGAGATTAAATCAACAGCACAGAAGTGTTTTGTTTTTTTTTTCCCTCATCGGCACTTATTTCTTCTTCAGAGCACAAATACTACATTATGTAATTGAAAAATTAAAAATGGAGACAGGAGAATTTTGAGGTATTCTAGATCAATTCTAAATTTTCTGCTATAGATCCTTTATTTATATTTTGAAGATTAACTGAGAAAAAGTTTCTAGAAGGTACAACATGGAATTTGCATGCTGAGGCTCCTATTTCAATTGATTGTATCAGAGTGTTGCATTGGATCCTTCTTCTTACCTGAAATTAGTTACCACAAAAAAAAGTCCAAACATACTGTTTAAAAGTAACATTGTCCTTTTCAGGCTGGTCAAATGTCAATAATTTGCCTGCATAGTATGCTGTCTTTATCATGTGTCAGCAACTCAGGTTACAACCCAGCCACTACCACATTGGATAAGGCATTTGTGCTGTGCTGTCTTCCCCACCCTCTCTGCTTCACTGTCTCAGTCTCTAGCTTTTTATCTGAGTTTCTCAATTTATCTGAAGAAGTCATCTAAGAAGGATGAAGTCCTGGCAACAGTGTGTGTGTGTGTGTGTTTGAAGAGACAGAAAGAATATACAAACTACAAATTAATATTTGAATTTGACTTTTGTTTTTCATGTTAGCAGAACATAACATTAGTAAATGTAAATATTTTAATATAATATGATAACGTGTGTTAATTTTTACTATTGTCCAGTGTTGTATGCTTTACATTGGGTTGTTCTAGCTCTCCCCCTGGCAAGAAAATTGGTTCAGTCCTGCTAGTCTCACAGCCCGCTTGTCCCCGCCCCAAGGAACCCTGAGAGAGTTCCAGAGTTCCAGAGTTGGAGAGTTCTTGGCGCCGCCATGTGAGAAGGATGCAGGAGAGTTTTGTTTGGTGATTAGTTTGGGTTAGTTTATGAATTGTTGTTCCTGAATAAAGAAATATAGCTTCCCTGCCCAGCCATGTGTCCTCGAGTCTCTGTCTACCACCACGATGCTAGCCCGGCCAGTTGGAGCCTCCGAAAATTAACAATAGTCCAGGAGAACTATTAAGAAATTTAAGAAAATATTGGAGAGCTAAGAATTTCAAGGAAACATATGCAATAACCTATAATAGACATTGATTCTGATGGACCTGGTAGGAAGAGTGCCTTGTCATATAAAGATACCAGCTTTGAGTAGTAGGCATACTACATGGAAACACTATGGCACTGGGATAAACTTTAGTGCTATGGTGTTGGTGTCTCTCCATTCTCTGTGTGTGTCTGTCTCCCTCTCCCTATCTGAAAAAAAAAATAACTGAAACAGTGAAATTAAGAATGGGCAAAAGGGAGGCTGGTGGTGGCACACCTGGCTGAGCACACAGGTTACAGTTCCCCAGGACCCTAGTTCAAGTCCCTGGTTCCCACCGGCAGGGGGAAAGCTTCACAAGTGGTGAAGCATTCATGCAGGTGTCTCTCTGTCTCTCTTTCCCCCTATTTCCCCCTCCCTCTCAATTTCTATCTGTCTCTATCCAATAAATAAATATAATTAAAGAAAAATAAATGGGCAAAATATCCTTCTGTATCCCAAAAATAATTTTGGTCCATAATCCCAGAGCAAGGGAATGTTAGGGGGAGATGATCAGATGTCTCTGAGGCCCTCTTCTATCAGGAACCAAAATGCCTGTTATCAGGAACCTTTGTTTTTATACCTTTACTGAAAAGCAAGAGAACCCAAGAAACTTCAGAAAAAATGAGGCATTGTGTTGCTTATCATAGTGGGAAGAGGAAAGGGAAGGACACTAGGAAGTAGGAAAAGAAATGAAAGTAAAGCCATAGAAGTCCATAAAAATAGGCAAAAAAATAGATTTATGATAAATAGGTAGATAGATGATGATGATAATAATAGATAGATTAATAGATAGATAGATGATGAATTTAGAATTATAGTCAAGCATTATCTGTGACCTTAGGAGGACAATGGAAGTTTCCCCTGGAGGGGGAGGGAATGGTGTGAAATTATACCCTGATTATCTTGAAATTTTGTAAATCAATAATAATAATAATAATTGTGCAAAAGTTTTGGTGCTGAGAAAAAATAGCACCAGACAAGACCCATCTGTTGCTGGGGATGTCAGTACTTAAGGCCTTACTGTACGCATGTAGCCCTGCATGTGATTCTTAGACTACACATGACAAAGTTGTACTCTGACTTCTTTCTCATTATGTAAATAAAGGATTTAAATGATTAGTCACAAAAGACTCAGTTGATGTTTTATACTTAAGTAGACCACACACACACACACACACACACACACACACACACAAAAGGAGATAATAGCTATGCTGTAGCATTTCCATAAGAACAAAATTAGGCAAATGTATAGTAGTTACAGTCAGTTTAAATAGTATTTATCATTACTGGTCATAAGGAAAGTTGCCATTAGGTATCCATTCTATGGAGAGAAGATGAGAACTTTGGCACATGAGAGGAATGATAAGTATTCCCAGCAGGGAAGACTGACTATACAAAATACCTAATATACCCTTGTGTTTAATATATATTTTAAAAGGGCAACTAAAATCATGCATAGTGTATTGGTTCAGAATCAGTGGGGTGGAGTAGACAACTTTGAGGTTATATGAAAGATTTTAATGCCTGAGACTACAGTACTAAATTCAGTCTCCAACACCACAAGCCAGAGCTGAATAGAACTCTGGAAAGATATATATATATATATAATTATCTTATTAAAATAACATAAATTAGCTATTTAAAAAACTACTATGCTTATAAAATAGAGGCAGTGAGATTCAGCCTAGAAGCTGACTAAAATACAATGAAGATGCATATATTAAATAACTATTATATTGTGGTATGAACTGTCACAAATTACTTAAGTTGCTAAGAATATCTGTGATTATCCTATTTATCAAGTAGCAACATTATTGCTTTTCACAGTAAAATAATCATATGACAAAAAGAACTCATTGTTATAATTAGTGGAAATAATTAAATATTCATGTTGTTTATAGTCCTTTCAGGGGGAAGAACACTCAAAATTTGAATGATAGAATATGTTTTTCTTATTTAAATAAATTTATATTAAAGAACTATAATAAGTTTGATTTTATTTTGGTAGTTTTAAATTTTTTCCCATTAAAAACCATGACCATCTTTTATTCATATTGTCTTTTTGAAAATACTTGAGTGCACATTCCTCATATAGGGTACTAGTTATTGCTGCTATCAAAACGAGGCAAAGAGAAGATGCCTATTCTTTAATGATTGTGAACATAATATTGCCCTGCTGTAACTTCAAGTTTCCAATATGAAGTTACATTTATGGAGTAATGTACTGACATGTAATCTAGCTGCTCCCATGGAATAACAAAAAAACATATGGACTTCAATTTACTTGGGTAATTATTGAACAATGTTGCCTTTAAATACTATTGCCACAATACCATGTCAGTGGGAACAAAAAGGAAACAAGGCTATTTCCACCCTTCATAATTACAAATTTTATCTCAAAATTTCCTTCTTTGCAAAAATAAATAAATAAATAATAAAGTACATAGTTATTCCCAAACCAACTGGTTGGTCTAGGTTCCAAAATCATGATAAATTTTTGAGCTTAAAAAGTTAATTTATAGACCATTGTACATCTTACACTGTGTACAAGTAATCAGATCCCATGAGTGCTTTGAAATGTCACAAAGGACACAAAACAGAAACTTGAGCCAGTTTTGTGAGTTTCACTTTAGGGATACTTTAAAAAAAATATTTACATTGCTTAGAGGGTTCATTTCTCAGCACCAACACAGGCATATCCAAGAACTGAGTGGTTCTATACTTTCTCCCTTATTTTATAGTACTCATACAAATGTATATAGAAAGTGAATCTAGGTGACCAGGAGGTAGCTAGCGCATTGGGTTAAGCACACTTGGCATAAAGCACAAAGACCGGCAAAAGGGAGAGATTCAAGCCTCCTGCTCCCTGCCTGTGGGGGTGGTTGCTTCACAAGTGGTGAAGCAGGTCAGTGATGTCTATCTTTCTCTTCCTCTTCCCCTCCTCTCTCAGTTTCTCTCTGTCCTATTCAACAACAACAATAGCAACAACAACAGAGATAAACAACAAGGGCAATAAAAGAGAAGAAATAGCCTTCAGGAGCAGCGGATTCCTAGTGTGGGCACCAAACTCCAGAAATAACCCTGGAGGCAAAAAAAAAAAAAAAGTGAAACTGAGAGCATCGTGTTATGAGAAGATGAGGGAAGTATGAAATATGGAGACTTGTATAGAAATTTCAGGTAGAGAAGTGGGAAGAATGAGAAATAGGCAAGATAAAGTCCCTTCTCTGCTCCCAGACACCTTTCTACCAAGCATCTCCTCCAAAAGCAGGTGAGTTGCCATTCAGAAATTAAGGGGAAATTGCTAGAAAAGATGAAAAACTGCTGTCATTACTAAAATATGTGTATGTTGTTGATTCCAGAGACCCTGTGTCTCCTGTGCAGGTAAAGGCTCATATATAACTGGCAAGAATACAACACTTACAGTCATTTCAGAAGACAGTTTGAAAGTTTCTGATAAAACTAGATATATTCTTACTAGACTCTGCAACAATATTTTTCATCCATATTTGCCTAAAGGAGTTGAAAGCTTAAGTTCATACAAAAACCTACTTACAAAATTGGTAGCAACTTTCTTTCTACTCGTTAAAGCTTTGGAGCAACTATGATATTTTCAGTAGGATAACTAATCTCTGGTACATTCAATTAATGAGATGCTATTTATTGTTAAAATTAATGATCTATGAAGTCAAGGAAAAGACATGGGAGGAACAAGTGTATATTATTCATTGAAAGGACAAATCTGAAAAAATATATATAGTATACAATTTCAAATATGTGATGACTTATCATATTTTTGTTTACTTGTTTTTTATTACTACTTATGGGTTTTTATTTGTATTTAATATTTTATTAGTGATTTAATAGTGATTAACAAGTTTGTAAGAGAACAGAGGTACAATTCTATACAGTTCCTACCACCTGTGTTCTGTGCCCCATCCCCTCCATTGGAAGGTTCCCTATTTTCTATCCAATCTCTGGGAGTATGAACCAAAATTCTTTACGGGGTGCAGAAGGTGGAAGGTCTGGCTTATGTAATTGCTTCTTCACTGAACATGGATATTTACAAATCATCCATACCATCAGCCTGTTTCCATCTTTCTCTAGTAGGGCGAGGTTCTAGAGAGCTGAGGTTCTAGGACACATTTGTAAGGTTGTTGCCCATGGAAGTCAGGATGGTGTCATAGTAGCATCTGCAGTTTGGTGGCTGAACGTCAGAAAGATATAAAGCAGGAAAAATAATTTAATAAACAATAATCCAAAGATAAGAATAGAGCAGATTAAACTAGGTGTCTTTGTGTAGGAAGAGCCAGGAAGTCTATTTTAAAATTCTATTTATTTATTTATTTATTTATTTGTTTGGTTGTTATTGGATAGAGTCAGAAAGAAATTGAGAGAGAAGGGGAGATAGAGAGACACCTGCAGACTTGCTTCACTGCCTGTGAAGCGAATCCCCTGCAGGTGGGGAGCCGGGGGCTTGAACCAGGATCCTAAGCAGTCCTTGTGCTTTGCGCGTGCGCTTAATCCGCTGCACTACCACCCGATTCCTGGAAATCTATTTTAGGTATGTTCCAAGAACCCCATGACTTTAGTAGTTGATACCTGAGGCCAATAGCCAACTTGCAGGTGGACTAAAACTGTTGTCTGGGAAGATAGTGACAGAGCTGAGAATTGGCTTAAATAAGAAGCTAATAATCAAATCATATAAAGAGCTCACCAAATTTAACAACAAAAAATGACCCCATTAAAAAGTGGGGAGTAGATATGAATAGAATACTCACCGCAGAAGAAATAAAAATGCCAACAGACATATGAAAAGATGTTCCAAGTCACTAATTGTTGGAGAAATGTAAATAAAGACAACAATAAGATACCACTTCACCCCTGTGATAATATCATACATCAGAAATGGTAGCAGCAACAAATGCTGGAGAATTTATGGGACAAAGGATCATTCCTGCACTGCTGGTGCAAATGTAAATTATCAAATCCCTAATGGAGAGCAGTCTGGAAAACCCTCACAATGCTAGAAATGGACCTTCTTTGTGACCCTGCATATTTTTTAAATAGTTTTATCTATTTGTTATTGTATAGAGACAGAGATAAATTGAGGGGGGAGAAGATAGGGAGAGTTGAGCAGTGCTTTATGGTCATGTCAGGAATTAAATTTGACATCTTTGATATCTCAGCCATAAATGTTGATTGCACTGCCAATGGTTTTATCTGACTCAATTTTAAAGGCAAGAAAAAAAATCTATGTAGAAAATAGAAATATAAGTACTTGCCAGAGGTAGAGGTGAGAAAGGGTGAATAGGCTTATACACATTATTATATAATTCCACAAATTCACAAAATTTACAAAACTAAGAGCTAACCACTATGCAAATTATGGACTTTCATTAACTGTGTTAACGTAAGTTTATATGTTGCAAAACTGTAATACTTTGATGCAAGATGTTAATGCGAGTGCTGTGAAGTACAGGGGGGATAGTAAGTTACAAATCTCTAATGCCCTCCTCTAGACTTTTAAAGGCAAGACTTTCATTGAACCTAGACTCTTATTGAACCTAAAATTGATAAATATCTTAATATTTTTAAATTTCATGATACAAATGAATTACAAATACTTTCATTCTAAAGACATTGCACAATAGCAGTACAGACATGGAGAAGAGAAAGTCTCCTGATCTGCTTTTATTTGTTTGTTTTTTTATTGTTGTTGTTCTTTTTGTTGTTTAAGGCTTATTTTCTTTGGCACACAAATTTAAAGCTATTTCTCCACTCTCCTTTCTATAAGCCTGAATTATTTGAGACCATCATATTCAATCATGCCAGTAGTGTCTGTAATGACAGCAGAATGACATTTTCTTTGCTGGTAGTAAATTCTGAAACTGTCTTTTCAATGTCAAATTTTTGGCATCAACATTGTTAAGATTCTGACCCAATGGAGACGTACTTACAGTTTGTAGAATAAATCTAAATTATTTTTCCTCTCTTTAGCAACACTTTTGGATTAAATATAAAAGAAAAAAGTGATTCAGTCATAATTCAAAAATGATGCATTCTGTCCTTACTAGGGAAATGGTAATTTTACACAATGACTACTCAATCAGACAAGTACATACATACATACACTCATACATGACATGTCCTGTGAGTACAATCAAGTCCTTTCTACCCTTTGAGAAATGCAACAGGGATCCCTTTGTTTGCTAACTTGTCTACTTGGTGAATTTGTGATTAATCCATTCCAATGCATGCCATTTGGAAAAGGTTAATTGGGTATTTGAGTTTATTATTGTAATTCCTCATTTACTGATTTCTAAATGAGAATTGAATTGACACCAGTTCAAAAGTATCATGATCACCATATTTAAATGTCTCTATGATAAACTATGAACATTCACCAATTAATATTCTAAATGTTTCTAATCAATTAATTTTCCAGCTGTTGAAAAGAGAATTATAGGAAAGTACATCCCCACTTAATGTGCTCATACTTTATCTATGTATATTGAAACTAAATATTTTGGAATGAAATATTATTCTTATTATTCACAAATTTTTCAAGAAATAGTGTTACTTTCAATAGACACAAGAAAAGTAACACTTGGTATGTTACAATGTGGGAAAGTTTGTTATTATTTCATATTTCTTGATTTTAAATAATACAAGCATATGACACTTATTTGAAATCAAAGGACACAAAAATTTATGTCTTTCAGCACATATCCTTTTAAAAAAGTACTCACTTCACATAATATTTCAATATTTAGCAAAATGCCTGGTTGTGTCAGTGTCCATATACAGGGTCATTAAAAATGTTATGTTTGGGGCTGGGTGGTGGTGCACCTGGTTGAATGCACACACTGCAAGGACCCAGGTTCAAGCTCCCAGTCCTTACCTAGAGGGGGAAAGCTTCACAAGTGGTGAAGCAGGACTTACAGGCGTCTCTGTCTCTCTTCCTCTCTACCATCTCCTTCTTTCTCAGCTTCTGGCTGTCTCTATCCAATAAACAAATAAAGATCATTTTTTAAAAGTATTATGTTTTAGTGAATTTCTTTCTGAAGAACTTGATCTTATTTCAAGATTTAAAAAGTAGTAATTGCTTTGGTATGTAGTTGAGTGCAGCATACTTCACAGGAATCCTTGGTCACAGCTGATTACTTCTGAATATTTAAAAAAGGTTTACTTTGACTTATAGTGTAGGTCTATTTATAATCTTTAGAAATCTCCATACTGTTTCCACACAGACAGAGTCTACACTAACCTTGTATAAAGTTTTCTTCTTCAAACCTTCCTTCACACTCGTTTCTTTTCATCTTTTTGACAGAGCTCCAACATTAACTCTATTTAAAAATAAAAGTAAAAAAATTAAAAGAGAAGGGAACATTTTTTAAAAAGTAATTCATATGCTTAATTTGGAGATAAAGTAATACTACAGACTGACATAAAGTTGAAAAACTGTAATATAGGCTGAGAAAGATAGTTCATTGGGTAGCATAGGGTATGTTTCATGTGTGCAATGTTAACTGCACTTCAAGTTCAAGCCCTATAACTACAAGGAGATGCTAAGGCAACATAAAAACTTCTGGTTCTGTGCTTTCTCGCCCTTTCTATATCTGTTTCTCTATCCGAATAGAACGGTGGCCCAAAGTTGTGAAATCCAATGGTGTGAGGACATATCTTTGCAAATATAAATATACATATATCTGTATAGATAAATATATGTTCATAAATAAATTTGAAAAATAAATTGTTTAAAGAATAAATGGTAAAATATAAGAATGTGTAAGCACAAAGAAAAAATAAACTCAGAGTGGCATCATTTATAAGGATTTTATTTCACAAGATAGTTTCATGGCAATGAGTTATATTTATGCTTTTTGCCCTGTTTTGCTTTTTTAACTGGCCACTTTATTTCTTTCAATGAACAATACGCTGAATTAAGGTTACCTTCAGCTCTATACATTGAGACCATAAAATGTAACCAGTAACAGCAATGATAAAACATTTATTTGGTGTTTATTCTCTGCCAAGTTTTCATTATCTCATTTAAATGTAATTATAAACCAATGAGCCAAGTCTTATTATAAAGTTCATTTTACACATGAATAAACTTAGGTTCAGCTAATTCTTAATTTGATTACAAGCACAAGAAAAAGAGATAGAAACACAACTTTTGTTAGGGTTATTTGATGCTAGAACCTATGCACTTAACTCCTCACTAAACTTATTGTTCCTCTCTAAAAGTACAGTTTTTCTAAGTGATGTTTAACAAACTTACAGATGAGTCTTTATTTTTAAAAATTATTTATTTATTTATTATCTTTCTGTTGCCCTTGTTGTTTTATTGTTGTTGTTATCGATGTTGTTGCTGGATAGGACAGAGAGAAATGGAGAGAAGAGGGGAAGAGAAGGGGAGAGAAAGACACCTGCAGACCTGCTTCACCGCCTGTGAAGAGACTCCTCTGCAGGTGGGGAGCCGTGGGCTCGAACCTGGATCCTGCCACGGGTCCTTGTGCTTTGCTCCACGTGTGCTTAACCAGCTGCGCTACAGCTGCACCCCTTAAGTCCTTATTTTTTGATCCATGCTTTTGACATCAGATTAGGTTTATTTAACATATACTGTGTAAAATTTTAAGGAAAATTAAATATTAATCTATTAAAACTAATAGCATTTTTTATGTGTTACAATTTGGAGAAAAAGTTAAAGAGATACATATAGTATAGAATGTTGAAAGAGGATTATATATAAGAAAATACTTATTAAGGCACTGATAACATTCTTAAATTCATGATATAAGATACTGATGTATATTTTCCTGTTATTGAAATATTATATTTGGGTGTATAGTTTGTCTGAAATTGTGTTTTGAAAGCATTCACAAGCAATACATCAGTGAATGTGACTTCATCAAATAAATGTTTCATTTTATGGTTAGGGAGATAGCACAATGCTTGTGCAGAGAACTTGCAGACAAGGTTCCATGTTGTGACCCCAACAGGAGTTTGGGACTATTAGCATGTGAGTGAAGACATCAGTCAGAGGAGGAGACACAAAGGGTTATGCATAAAAAGAGGGGCTCAGAGCAATGCACTCCCTTGGATCCTGTTGGTTTGGATTTCGGACTTATCCTCACACATGGTGGTCTTGGGTGGTTTAATTGCAGATTTTAGACTTTGCCTGTTCTCTTAACTAGAATCATTTCTTCATGATTATTGTGAATTTCTTTTTTCTTTTTTATTTAAGAAAAGATTACAAAACCATAGGGTAGGAGGGGTACAACTCCACACAATTCCCACCACCCAATCTCCATATCCCACCCCCTCCCCTGATAGCTCTCCCATTCTCCATCCCTCTGTGAGCATGGACCCAGGGTCATTGTGGGTTGCAGATTGTAGAAGGTCTGGCTTCTGTAATTGCTTCCCCGCTGAACTTGGGCATTGACTGGTCGGTCCATACTCCCAGTCTGCCTCTCTCTTTCCCTAGTAGGGTGTGTCTCTGGGGAAGCTGTGCTCCAGGACACATTGGTGGGGTCTTCAATGCAGGGAAGCCTGGCCAGCATCCTGATGGCATCTGGAACCTGGTGACTGAAAGGAGAGTTACCATATGAAGCCAAACAAATTGTTGAGCAATCATGGACCCAAAGCTTGGAATAGTGGAGAGGAAGTGTTAGGGAGGTACTCACTGCAAAGTAGTGTACTTCTGCTTTCAGGTATATATTTTGCAGTAGTTTATAGATACGTGTGAAGATACGCTCTCTCTCACAGAAACTGGTGTATATCTAGGTTTTGGGACTTTGTTAGAAAGTGAACCACCTGAGATGAAATTAGAGTGTACTATGAAAGGAAAGGTTTCACCCGAATAATGAAGCTGAAGGGTTGTCATTCCACATGTGAAGTCTCTGGACACAGTCTGAAGTGAAGCATGCTGAGGTGACAATCGTTGCGTTGGTTAGGTTGTGATCGGCAGATGCAATATTATTTGATATGGATTGGGAGAGGCATACGGGAAAGTGGGCCCTATCCAAGGTTTCCAGGACTGGGGGAAGTAGGGGCTCTATAGTGGAGATGTGAGGTTCCTGCTATCTTAGGGTTCAAAAAGACAATCAATAGTTAATGTTATCATCACATTATTTGATAATTGGGTTAACTTTGAAAAGTCCTTTTGTTATGGTTTGCTGTACAGTATCCAGTATCTTGTATATAGCTGTGCTATTGGATGCTTCTGATCTACTTGGTCTAGGCTTTTGAGAGAGTCCGCATATAAAATACACAGCCTATATATTAAAAAGATTCAGTTTGTGTTTTGAAAAACTTTGAGACAAACAATTGATTTTCCCCCTCTCAAATTAATTAACTAGTGATTTATATGTCTACATTTTGCTAGGAGTGTACATAAACACCATTCCCACTACCAATAAACCCCTTATTGGTTTAATCTTAAATGGGCCAATGTGTTCTTGCTATAGTTCAGTTTGCAGCACTACCGATAGCAGAGCTAATTAATACCCTAGTAAAAATAAGTAAATGAACAAATAAATAACTTCACATCTGTGAAAATTTTATACATTGAAAAAGACAAGAGCAACAATCATTGGTGAGTGTTGTAGTGGGGAGAAAGGAAATGTCCTACACCATTAGCAGAACTGTTGATTGGCCCAACTTCTCTGAAAAACAGTCTAATGATTCTTCACAACACTAGAGATGGACCTAACCCATAGTGCAGCAGACACACACACACACACACACACACACACACACACACATCACCTATCCAATGTGATCAGTCTGAACTCATAGACATAGAAACATAAATTGTTATAGTTCAAAGTTGGAAAGAACCTAGATGTCCAACAGGAGATGAGTGAATGGGAAATCTGTGGCATATACACATAATGAAATAGTATTCAGTGGAAAAAAATGATGAGGTGAGCCTCATGTTGGATAAAACAGGTAGTTAAGGACAAAGTGAGATTGGTCAAAAGGAGAAGAGTGAATATTGGATATTGTCACTAAAGGTGGGAGCTAAGAAACAAGATGAAAGGGAAAAGGCAGTGTGTAACCTGAGTGAGATATGTTGTATTTCAACAAAATAAAGAATTTTATGGAAAGAAAGACATTAATTGCCGAAGATGGTCACAGTGGTAGAGAAAGATTTGGGTGGGTGGTAGGAAATGGTGTTCAGATATCTACCATAGGAACATTAGAAGTGTACACATGTTTAAACAACTGCCCTATTAACTATTATTTCTCCAATGAAATGCTTTGGAATATTTAATAAACAAGCAAATAATTATGATTTCACTAAAAATAGTGAGTCTTGAAATGTTTTAGCTACGAGGACTTTATCTTATTTTTTCATGCTTTTTATTAAATCCTTTTATTGATGGAAATGATTATTTATAAGGCTGTTTTCACATATGTATACTTTCTCATCTCCACCAATTTATCTCTATTACTCAGTACTTGGTCCTCAGTAGTTAATGCTGTGCCTTAAAACAGAAGCATTTAAAACTATCTGGAAAGAAAGACAGCTATTAAAAGGGAAAACATTAATATCCATACACCAATATAAAGGCTATCACCATAAATAGTAGATAATATATTATGTGAGGTAGATACTTTAGTGCTTAAAAATGCATAGCTATCTGTAAGGATTTAGTGCAGATACTTAAGACAGAAAATGTGGGTCAGCACTAGGGACAGGCTAGGGGTAAGAATTGACCTGTCAATGCCCATGTCCAATGGAGAAGCAATTACAAAAGCCAGACCTTCCACCTTCCTCTCCCCATAATGATCCTGAGTCCATACTGCCACAGGGATAAATAGGAAAGCTTCCAATGGAGAGAACAGAATGTAGAACGCTGGTGGTGGGAACTGTGTAGAATTGTACCTCTCTTATCTTAGGGTCTTGTCGATCATTATTAAGTCAATTAAATAAACAAATAAAATGATACTAAGTCAATTAAAAAAAGAAAATGGGTCAGATTATTGGGGTTTACAATTAATGGTATTTATATAATTTCCCCATCTCTGTCCTGATCCAGCTTTCTAGTTCTATTTACAATTCTGATACCATCTTCCAAGACAATACTTGGAAGCCTATTTGCATGTTGGCTATGGGACTCAGGCAAAAATTGGTAAAGTCATAGGCCCCTTGGGATATACCCAAAATAGATTCCTTAGCTTTTTCCAACATGAACACAACAAATATCGTCCTATATATTATTTTTGTTTGTTTTTTTATTTGTTTGTTCGTTATTTGCCTCCAGGGTTACTGCTGGGGCTCAATGCCAGCACCACAAATCCACTGCTTCTGGAGGCCATTTTTCTCCTTTTGTTGCCTTTGTTGTTGTACTTGTTGTAGTTGTTATTGTTATTACTGTCATAACTGTTGTTGTTGGATAGGACAGAGGGAAATCAAGAGAGGACAAGAAGACAGAGAAGAGGAGAGAAAGATAGACACTTGGAGACTTGCTTCACCACTTGCGAAGCGACACCCTGCAGGTGGAGAGCTGGGGGTTCCAACCTGGATCCTTATGCAGGCCCACTGCACTATCACCCAGTTCCCTCATCTTGTATATTCTTTGTTGGTATGCATGAGACCCCTTCTGTTTCATTTGGTTTAAATCCCCCCTGCTTAACACTATTCTATTTACATAACCACTTCATTCTATTTACATAACCACTGTTAACAAGTACCACCCTCCCTCCAGGGCATTGGTGGTTCAGTGATAGGATCCTCACCTGCTCCACCTCCTCCTTGTCACACTCTGATTTTCACCAGTCACTTTTCTCTCCACACTCTCTATGTCACATCCTGTTTCCACCCTACTTGGCAAGTATATATAAAGACAGCATTGTGAGTTTTACAGTACTATACCTTGAGTTCAGCTTAGCTCGTCATAGATTGTGCCGCGTCCTGCATGAATAAAGAGATACTGACTACAGCTCAACCATAAGTCCCTGGTCGTCTGTTACCCGCCCGTGAAGCCAGCCCGGCGAAAACAACAATTCTTACCTTTAGGTTCCTGCTTACTAAATAGTTTCCTCTGCTTTATATTTTAATGTCGTTCAGCCACCAAGTTGTAGATGCTACCGTGACACTAACCTGAAGTCCCTTAGAAGATAACCTCACTAATGTGTCCTGGAACCTCACCTCTCCAGAGCCCTCCTCCACTAGGGAAAGATAGAAACAGATTGGGAATATGGATAGACCTATCAATGTCTATGTCCAGTAAAAAAAGAAATTACAGAAGGAAAAAATTTCACCTTCTGCACCCCATAAGATCTTTGGTCAATAATCCCAGAGGGATAAAGAATAGGGAGGCTTCCAATGAAGGGGATGGAATGTGAAATGTTAGTGGTGGGAATTGCATAGAAATGTACCCTTTTTATCCCACAATCTTGTTGATCATTATTAAATCACTAATAAAAATAATAAATCTTTAAAAATATAAAATAAAAGAAAATGGACTTATATATGGAGCAAAGAGAAACACAGACCTCAACATTGCTATCCTCTTCTTTTTGGACCTAGTTCTAGCTTTCCTTTGTATTCCAACTAACCTATTTATTATTCCTCTACTACTAGACTGCTTCTTTGTCTTTTTTTACCTGCTGAGCCACCTCCTCTCCTGCAAAAAAAAATATTCTTTTCTTTTTTTTTAAATTTCTTTATTGGGGAATTAATGTTTTACATTCAACAGTAAATACAGTAGTTTTTACATACATAACTTTCTCAGTTTTCCATATAACAAAACAACCCTCACTAGGTCTTCTGTCATTCTCGTTGGACCTATATTCTGCACCAATGCACCCACCCCAGAGTCTTTCACTTTGGTGTAGTAGTCCAATTCCAGTACAGGTTCTACTTGTGTTTTCTCTTCTAATCTTGTTTTTAAACTTCTGCCTGAGAGTGAGATAATCCCATATTCATCCTTCTGTTTCTGACTTGTTTCACTTAACATGAAATTTTAAAGGTCCATCCATGATCGGCTGAAAGTGGTGAAGTCACCATTTTTTATAGCTGAGTAGTATTCCATTGTGTATATATACCAAAACTTACTCAGCCACTCATCTGTTGTTAGACACCTGGGTTTCTACCAGGTTTTGGCTATGACAAATTGTGCTGCTAAGTACATGTGAGTACACAGATTTTTTGGATGGGTATATTGGGTTCCTTAAGATATATCCCCAGGATAGGAATTGCAAAGTCATAGGGTAGGTCCATTTCTAGCCTTCTGAGAGTTCTCCAGACTGTTCTCCATGGAGGTTGGACCAATTGACATTCCCACCAACAGTGCAGGAGGGTCCTTTGACCCCACAACCTCCCCAAAATGTGCTGATGCTACCTTTTCTGATGTATGACATTCTCACAGTAGTGAAGTGGTATCCCATTGTTGTTTTTATTTTCATTTCTCTGACAATCAGACTTGGAGCATTTTTTTCATGTGTTTCTCAGCTTTTGGATCTCCTCTGTGGTGGATATTCTGACAATGTCCTCTCCCCATTTTTGGATGGGGTTATTTTTTTTCTTGTGGTTTAGTTTGGCAAGCTTTTTATATATTCTATTTATTAGCCTCTTGTCTGATGTATGGCATGTAAAGATCTCCAATTCTGTGAGGGGTCTCTTGGTTTTGATAGTGGTTTCTTTTGTTGTGCAGAAAATTTTTAGTTTGATGTAGTCCCATAGGTTTATGCTTGCCTTAGTCTTCTTTGTAATTCGATTTGTTTCATTGAAATGTCTTTAAATTTTATGCAGGATATTTTCCTCTAAGTATATGATAATTTCTGGTAAAAATCCAAGTCCTTGATCCACTTGCAATTTACTTTTGTATTTGGCAAAATATACTGGTTCAGTTTCATTCTTCTGCATATTTCAACCCATTTTTTTCCAACACTATTTGTTGAAGAGACTCTGCTTTCCCCATTTAATAGTCTTAGAACTTTTGTCAAAGACTAGACGTCCATAGGTGTGGGGGCTTACTTCCGGGCTCTCAATTCTATTCCACTGGTCAGTGCGTCTATTCATGTTCCAGAACCAAGCAGTTTTGATGATAATGGCCTTATAATACAATTTGCAATCTGGGAGTGAGATGCCTCCAGTTCTGTTCTATCTTCTCAAGATGGTTTTGGCAACTCTAGGTCTTTTCTGGGTCCAGATAAACATTTGTAGCATTTGTTCTATTCTCCTAAAAATGTGGTTGTCATCTCAGTGGGGATAACATTAAATTTGTATATGGCTGTGGGTAGCATATTCATTTTGATGATGTTAATACTTCCAGCCTATGAACATGGAATATCTTTCCGCTTCTTTGTGTCTTTTTGAATTTCCTTGAGTAGTGACTCATAATTTTCAGTATACATTCTTTCACTTCTTTGGTTAGGTTTATTCCTAAATGTTTTATTGTTTTTGTTGCTCTAGTAAAAGGAATTGATTTTTGGATTTCAACTGCTTCTTAGTGTTTGCATAGAGGAATGCTACTGACTTTTCATGGTTAATTTTGTAGCCTGACACCTTACTGTATTGCCTGATGGTTTCCAAAAGCTTCTTGCTGGATTCATTAGTTTTTTTTTTCTATGTATACTATCATGTCATCTGCAAATAGGGAGAGTTTAACTTCTTCTCTTCCAATCTGTATGCCTTTAATTTCTTGCTCCTGCCTGATTGCTATGGCAAGAACTTCCAAAACTATGTTGAATCATAATGGTGATAGTGGGCAACCCTGTTTAGTACCTGATATGAGGGAAAAGGCTTCCAGTTTTTCACCACTGAATATGATGTGGGCTGTAGGTTTGCTTTATAAACTACACTATCTTCAGGAATTTTCCATCGATTCCCATTTTTTGTAGTGTTTTGATCATAGGGGGACGTTGTATTTTGTCAAAGACTTTCTCTGCATCTGTTGATATGACCGTGTGGTTTTTGGCCTTGCTTTTATTCATGTGGTGGATTGGATTGATTGATTTATGTATATTAAACCAACCTTGCATCCCTGGGTTAAACCTGACTTGGTTATGATGAACAATCTTTTCAATATACTGCTCTATCCAGTTTACTAAAATTTTGTTCAATATTTTAGCATCTATGTTTATCAGAGATGAACTGTTTTCAGCAGTGATGGTGATGCATTAATTTGGTGGGAAAATTCACTATTCTATTACTAGAAGAATTTTTTATTTCCAAAATGTAAAAACAACATCTAATGTATTATAGCAGAGAGTTTTATCTCTACAGGAAGCATTTAGCATGTCATATATGTCTTACAAATTTGGAATCTACATTATTCTCTCCATTTCAAGTTTAAATTTTCTGTGTTGGAGAGTTTTCAACTTCAGGAAAATGATTTCATGTGGTAACTATGTCACAATTCCTCAACAATATTATCACAATGCATAATGTAGCCATGAGAAACATAAAATGCCTATATTTGGGGTTGTCAAAATAGACATGATGCATTTTTGCATAAAAAACCAGAAAAACATGTCATCAGTTTTCCAACAACTCAATATTCAACATTTATAAAACATTTGCTTAGGAAATATCTTATGTTACTCTGCTTCACTATCTGGAAATAAGAATTCACTTCCTATCCTGTCTGAAGGAGTGGGGAAGACCACCACTTTATGACTATAGCTGACCAAAGATTTATAAACATTACCTGAATAAGGCATTTCTATCTAAAAATTTAATTGTGAGTGTGAGGTTGTACAGAGCTCTGCTCCCACGAAGTCACTGGCAATATCCGTTATTTTTTGTCAGTTTTAGTTTCCAAATAACATAATTAGCAAAATTATTCACCTACAATAAACATGTATAGTGAGTGACATAAACATAATTGCCACTTGATTCAACTAAATTTTGGAATTTACTGTTACCGCAGTCTACTTTAGTCTATGCTAAGTTCAACAATAATTCTCACATAGAGGAGGGATATTACTATAACAATTCTAAGCAGATGACTATTGTAGCACAGCGGGTTAAGCGCAGATGGCGCAAAGCACAAGGTCTGGTGTAAAGATCCCGGTTTGAGCCCTGGATCCCCACGTGCAGGGGAGTCACTTCACAAGCAGTGAAGCAGGTATACAGGTGTCTATCTTTCTCTGGCCCTCTGTCCTCCCCTCCTCTCTCCATTTCTCTCTGTCCTATCTAATAACAACGACATCATAAACAACAATAATAATAACTACAAAAACAAGGGCAACAAAAGGGAATAAATAAATAAATACTTAAAAAAAGAATGAGTCATATGAAGATGCAATAACTAAAAAAATATATTCCCATGCTGTGGAAAATATTTGATAATAACCATTTGGGGTAGTTTGAAAGTTAGACTACACTGTTAATGCACTCATGTTCAGAAAAGAAACTGAATATATGAATGATAATAGCCAATACCAGAATCATCATCTGTATTTGACAGGAGATTACAAGTAAAACAATATCTCAGTATATAATTAAAACATTTGAAAATCAGGATAAAAGTGTATATACAAAAATAGTTCAGAAATAGGGAAAATGTTGTGCTGTAAGTAGTGCTTCTTGACTCCAAGATAAATAAAAAAATGAAGAATGCCATAAGTGAAAATGTTAATTAAAATATGTCTTGTAGGAAGCTCAAATCTAATAGAGAACCATTATGCTGATCATCAACCACTCTAAGTCTTAATGTCATTCCCAGAAATTATTATTTTTTTAAATATTTATTTTATTTATTTATTCCCTTTTGTTGCCCTTGTTGTTTTATTGTTGTAGTTATTATTGTTGTTGTCATCATTGTTGGATAGGACAGAAAGAAACGGAGAGAGGAGGGGAAGACAGAGGGGGGAGAGAAAGATAGACACCTGCAGACCTGCTTGACCGCCTGTGAAGCGACTCCCCTGCAGGTGGGGAGACGGGGTTCGAACTGGGATCCTTATGCCGGTCCTTGTGCTTTGCGCCACCTGCGCTTAACCCGCTGCGCTACTGCCCGACTCCCAGAAATTATTTTTGTTGAACAGAAATGCCCAGAAGTCTAATTGTAACATGGTCTCTGAATTTGACAAACTCAAGCTATTTATGATTAAGAGGTGTGACATAAATTATAGTAATATTTTTAAATTGTAAGCTCTTTCAATGAGAATTATACTTTCAGTTATTGATACATAAAACTAACTGAACTATACAGTTTATAAGAAGATGATTAAGTTATTTAGAGAATTTTACTACCTAAAGAGCAATTACCTAGACTGAAAGAATGTGTGACTGTCCAATACTTGAAATGACCTTTCTTTGGAAAGGAATCAGGTTGAAAATATTACTAAGTCTGCAAGAGGATACATTTTTCTAATATGAACTTCAGATGTAGTAAAAGAATAATGGCAAAAGGCAAGCTTTCTAAAAGAGGTGCAGAGTAACAGGGAACACTAGAGTAAGGGAATCATTCCACAGAAAAATTGGATAATATTCCTCACCGCCAGGAGAGAGATGCCCCAGAGAACTTACCCTTTAGTCATTTCAGATCTTCTGTGGATGATTACACTTTTTTTTAAATCACATCTTCCTTTTTTTTTTTCCAGATAATAAGAATTGATTACAGTTTTCAGTATTCATTCTACTGTTACATACTGGACTGAAGAGAGAGTTTATTATCTATATATAGAAAAAGAGAATGATTTTTCATCTTGATGATGATCATTACACCTGTTGTCTTTGTGCAAATATGAACCACTCAAAACTCTCATTTTTAAATATCCATTTTGACTACTTAGTGTTATGAGTTATTTACTTTGAGAAGTCAGTATGTATATACCAAATACATAATGAAAATGGCTCAGATGTGTGATGGTCAGATGGCATAGTACAGTCATCATTAAGAGTTCAACATATAGGGGGTCGGGCGGTGGCGCAGTGGGTTAAGCGCACGTGGCGCTAAGCGTAGGGACCGGCGTAAGGATCCTGGTTCGAGCCCCCGGCTCCCCACCTGCAGGGGAGTCGCTTCACTGGCGGTGAAGCAGGTCTGCAGGTGTCTATCTTTCTCTTCCCCTCTCTCTCTCTGTCTTCCCCTCCTTTCTCCATTTCTCTCTGTCCTATCCAAGAACAAAGCAACGTCAACAATGGAAATAACCGAAACGAGGCTGCAACAACTAGGGCAACAAAAAGGGGGCAAAATGGCCTCCAGGAGCAGTGGATTCATGGTGCAGGCACTGAGCCCAGCAATAACACTGGAGGGAAAAAAAAAATGACAAAAACTCTCTTCCCAGATCCAGTTTTCTGGTCCGTTTTCCAGCCATGACATCATCTCCTCAGACAATAACTTAGATCCACCTGCATATCAAATGTCAGGCTCAGGACAAAAAAAAAACTAGTTTAGTCATGGGCTCTTTAAAAAAAAAAAAAAAAAAGAAGAGTTCAACATACATATTGAGTTTTCCCTTTTTATGCAATTTGTGGAATATACTTATGGGGCACCTTAAAGTAGATATAGCCAAGTGATGGGACTAGAAAGTTTAACAGTAGTATTCTAGAATAGTAACCAGTATAATCTGAGTTATGGCTATGGATTATATATGACTATAAGACGCTGAGTGGATGACTTAAAATTTTACTTAATGAAAGGAAAAAATACAACTGAGAGTTTCAGAAGGTGTGTACTACTAGAATTTGGTCTATGCTGACTGATAGAGTATAGTTTTTCCAAATAAATATTATAAGCAATTTATAAAGGATAGACTTTATGCATGATAACAAACTATGCTATTAAGATCTTGTCATTAATGAAGAAAAAGGTTTTTATCATAACAACAGAATATTCTCTGTGCTAGGAAAAGTCAATATGACATATTAATTTGATTTAAATATGAATACATGTTACTAAAAGCTATATTTCAGAATTACATTAATATATATATCAAAAATAATCATACATACACATACAAACACACATATACAAAACCAATTTGTCATGAACTTAGACTGGAATTTAGGGGCTCTGTAAGAGTGCTATTTCTGGTTGTTCTACTATTCTTGAATACTGAATAAGTTAAGTAAGTAAAAAAAAATATTGAGGTAATATATTTTTGAAATAGTGTATTTTTAAGAATACATATCTTAAAATCATCATTTTTTTCTCTGCCAAAATAACAAAGGATACTTTGTCTGGAAACCTGTTATTTAGATGATTTCTTCCTGAAAATGAGGGACGTATAAACTGCTCAGTATTTCACCAGTGTCTCTATTGCACTAGAAGTTATACTACTCACAGAACAGATTGTCAAAATGAAATTTTAATATCAAGACAAATTCAGCAGTGTTGGAACTTCCCCAGAAGGGAGCTGAATTAATGTTCTTCAAAGTCAAAGATAGACATCTCACAATAGCAATTTTTGTTCCCAGTTTTTGCTTTTTCCATTTTCCTTACAGTCAAATAAAAGTAATGAGAATAGTATTTTAAAATGGTGGTCATTTATTCAACAAGATGTATGAATCTAAAGTCATTTTTTGCAAGAGAATATTCTTCAAAAATATCAAAAAAATAAAGTTAACAAGCTGCATACATAAACAGAAAATTGATTCTATGCATACATGAAGTTGTGAGAAAAATGGACTTTTTATAGATAACACTTTGTTGTGGATATTATACTATATAAGTATCATTCAAGGGGGTTGAGTGGTAGTGCTGTGGGTTAAATGCACATGGTGCAAGGACCTGCATAAGGATCCCTGTTCGAGCCCCCACCTCCCCACCCCCACTCCACACTTGCAGGGGATTGCTTCACAAATGGTGAAGTAGATCTGCAAGTGTGTATCTTTCTCTCCCCCACTCTGTCTTCCCCATCTCTCTTGATTACTCTCTGTCCTATCCAACAACAATAACAATAATAACAACAACGATAAATAAGGGCAATAAAGGACGAAAAAAAGCCTCCAGAAGCAGTGGATTCCTAGTGCAGGCACCCAGCCCCAGCACTTGTCCTGGAGATTAAAAAAAGAAAAAAAAGTAAAATCATCAAATTATGCTAATTAATGACTCGAATCCATGCTCAAAGAAAACAGTGGAACTACATCAAATTGCAAAGCTTCTGCACAGTGAAAGCAACCATCAGCCAAATAGAGATACAACATAGGAATGAGAGAAAATATTTTGGGCTATGTATAAGGCTATCTAAAGCTAAGAATCAAAATATACAAAGAGATCACCAAACTCAGTAAAATAGAAACAAACAATACCATCCAAAAGTGGGGAGAGGATATGAACAGAATATCCATCTACAAACAAGAGATCCAAATAGCCAGCAGATATATTAAAAAATGCTTACTGATTATCAAATAAATTCAAATAAATACAGGAGTGAGATATTGCTTCACTCCTGTGAATGCCATACATCAGAAAAAACAATAACAACAAATGTCGAAGAGGTTGGAGAGGTAAATGAGGAATTTACATTACTGGTGGGAATGTACATTGGTCCAACCCTATGGAGGGCAGTCTGGAGAATCCTCAGGAAGTTGGAAATGTATCTACTATATGACATGATAATTTCTCTCCAGGGGATATTTCCTAAGGAACCAAACACACCCATTCAAAAAAATCTGTGTGGGCCTATGCTCATAACAGCACAATTTGTAACAGTCCAAATAGGGAAGTAAGCTAGGTATCCTAGAAAATTATGATATATATATATATATATACTATTAAGAATAATGAAGTCATCTTCCTGTCATCTTGAATGGAGTTGAAAGAATCATGCTAAATGAGATAATCCCAGAAAGAGAAGGATGAATATGGATGACCTCATGGGCAAGACAAAACAAGAACAAAAAGGGAAAACATGAAGTAAAACCTGGACTGGCTTTGGTTTTTGCTGTGTTTATTTGTGTTCCTCACTAAATCCAATGACTTTGGAGATGGAGGACAAGGAGAAGAATGAGTGGAGGGTGAGCTTTCAATTCCTGGTATGCAATGATGGACCTAATTTTGGGGGTGATTGCTTTTCAGACACCTATCTTGGTAAAATGAAAATTGTACCTATGTACCCACAACTGTGCCATAAACCATTAAACTTCCAATAAAAATTTTAAAAAGTGAAAGACAAATGCCAGATGATCCCACTTACAGGTAGAATTTAAGAAACAATGACAGAAAGGGAAAACACAAGGTGAAGCTTGGAATCAGGTGCTGTATTGCACTAAAGCATAGCACTCTAGACCAGGCAGGAAAAGGAGGGAATGGAGAAGGCATTGAGGTTCTGGTTTATTATGGTGAAAAAGGCCCTAGCTTGGGGAGAGTGTTCTGCAAACACCCATCATGGGAAGAAGAGACATTCTACCCATGTGTGAATAGCTGTACTGTAACCTGTTAACCCCCCAATAAATTTATTAAAGTACTAATACTTTAGCAAAAACTGACTGTGCTTCCCTCACATGGTGTCAAATTTATTCACAGCAAAATTGTGTACAGCTCTATTTTCACACTAACTGTTGCCACTATATGTCTTTTCCCACCCCAATTCCAATGACTCTATGCTTTGTGTTTACAATTTTTTGTTTTACTTTGTACTGGTTATAGAATTCAAATGCTGTATTACCTCTAGTGTTTTTTTTGTTATTTTTTAGAACAATTTTTCTTTCTACACTAACTGCTGAATCACAGAATCAAGACTCTGCATGCACTATAGTGTCATCTGGTTACAGATTTTTAAAGATGTGCTGTGACTGCTCATTACATCCAATGTCTTTCAAACTTTTGTCTTAAGAAAATGAAAGATTAGCATTTTATACTGCATCATCCAGTATATAGCTGTTTTCATTTATCTTTATTCTGTTCTGACAGGCAAAAATACTGTGTAAGCACTTCACAAGAGAGCTCTAGGTTTTATAGTGTCTATTTTGGTATGACGGAAAGTTGAAAGGAAACAATAGCACATCCAGAACTGTACCATTAGGTCAGTGTGAAACAAATAGGAAATGACTAATATCTGAAATGGAGATATTTTTAAAGCCTTGTCTTGTTAGTCTTTAAGTAAAACTAAAGGATTCAAACAGAATGCAGTCTATATATTCTGATACCAAAGTTTTGTGTGCACTTGCTTCTCTTCATGCCATGGTAATTTTATAAAATGTGCAAATATTATATATTGGTTTTATATCTGACAACCATCCTCTGTGTCTTATAAGAAGTTTTGCAAACAACTTGATGAATATAATATAGACGACATTCTAGTGTCACTATGCTATAGTACATTAGTCATAATATAAAGATACTTATTTTTATTATTTTTTTAATTTAAAAAAAGGAAACATTGACAAAACCATAGGATGAGAGGGGCACAATTCCACACAATTCCCATAACCCAATCTCCATATCCCATCCCCTCCCCTGATAGTTTTCCTATTCTTTAACCCTCTTGGAGTATGGGCCCAAGGTCATTGTGGGATGCATAAGGTAGAAGGTCTGGCTTCTGTAATTGCTTCCTTGCTGAACATGGGCGTGGACAGGTCAGTCCATACTCCCAGCCTGTCTCTCTCTTTCCCTAGTAGGGTGGGTCTCTGGGGAAGCAGAGCTCTAGGACACATTGGTGAGGTCGTCTGTCCAGGGAAGTCTGGTCAGTATCATGCTGGCATCTGGAACCTGGTGGCTGAAAAGAGAGTTAACATGCAAAGCTAAACAAATTGTTGAATAATCATGGACCTAAAGGCTGGAATAGTGTAGATGAAGTGTTGGGGGGTACTCACTGCAGACTATTGTGTACTTTTGCTTTCAGGTATATATTTTGCCCTAGTTTATGGATGTAAAAGCCCCAGAATATTCTCATGACAAGAAAGCACCACATCTCAAAATACATGTGTAAGAATTGTCCACCTTGTGCACAGTCCAACTTGCCAAAAACACTTCACGAATAATAATGTAAAGAGAGGACATATAACATGAATGGACAAACTTAAAGGAACCCGAAAAAAAACTTATATAATAATCTGAGCAAGCCTCCAAATAACAATTCAGAATAATGAGGGCCAGGTGGTAGTGCATCCTGTAAAGCATATATAGCACTAAGTGCAAGAACTCATAAAAATATGTGGGTTTGAACCTCGGGATCCCACACCTGTAGTGGGATTCTTCAATATGTTTCCTTCTATTTCTCCCTCATCTTTCAATTTCTCTCTGTCCTATCCAATAAAATTGAAAAAATGGCTGCCAGGAGAAATGGATTTGTAGTGCTGGCACTAAGCCCCAGTGATAACACTGGAGGCATGAGAAGAAAGAAAGAAAGAAAGAAAGAAAGAAAGAAAGAAAGAAAGGAAGAAAGGAAGGAAGGAAGGAAGGAAGGAAGGAAAGATAGAGAATGCACTGCCTCCCAAAATGACAGGTGCAGATTATGACACAAGATAGAAAATAATTTTTAAAAAGTGAAAAAATCACTTAGAGTTAGGTTTGGTTGTATGCTCACTTAGCTACTAATTTTAGTTAGTAAAGCATAAATGCTTGTGAATGAGAATCTTAGTTCAAGTTCTTGGATATCTTAGAGAAAGATCTAAATTTAATGATGGAGCACTGGTGCAAATCTTTCCTCTCAGTATCTGATTTAAGTCTCTATGATGAAACAAGTGATACTTAGACTTAAGGCAAAATGTAAGTAAAGTTACAATTTATTTTGGGGAAATACGAAAATGAACCTTCACAAAACAATTTTTTTACTCTTTAAATTGATTTACTAGTGATCGACAAAACCATAGGATAAAAGGGATACAATTCGACATAATTCCTACCACCAGATTTCCGCATCACATCCTCTCCATTGGATGCTTTCCTTTTCTTTGTCCCTCTGGGAGCATGGACCCAAGATTATTATGGAGAGCATAAGATAGAAGGTCGGGTTTCTATAATTGCTTCTCTGCTCGACATGGACCCTGGCAGGTTGATCCATACTCTCAGTGTGTCTCTATCTTTCCCTAATTGGGCAGGACTCTGGAGAGGTGGAGGTCTGGAGTACATTGGTGAGGTTGTGTGCCCAGGGAAGTCAGGTTGGCATCATGGTAGCAGCTGAAACTTGGTGGCTGAAAAAGCATTAAAATATAATGCAGAACTTTTTTTTTAATAGTAAGGAACCTAAAGAAAGAATTGAAAGGTGAGATTTGGGGGTCTCCCATTTTGGAAAAACCCAGTGGGTCTATTTTAGGTATATTCCAAGGGGTCCATGACTTTACTAATTTTTGCCTGAGCCTGGCAGCTAACATGAAGGTGAGCTGAAAGTATTGTCTAGGAAGATGGTGTCAGAGTTGAGAATAGGACTAGAAAGGGCAGAGAGTAGCTCTCAATTATGGGAAAAATATGGAAATACCTCTAACTCTAAGCCTTATCAATCTGACCTAGGGCCCATGTCTATCCATACTTAGCACATGAGCTTTGCACCCTCTGCATCCCCACTTGTCTGAACTCGCATTCCATGGTCATACCTAGGAACATTCTAGACTGCACTCATTTCAGGACCAGTGTTCCTCAAGTGGCAGAGTATGCTGACCCAGCCTCCCTTCAGAGAGTGGGGCAGTGTCTACCATTGTCTTTCTACATTAAAGGCAAGGTCCTGTAGAGGCCCACATGTGGGTTTATGATGTTGGTCATGATGGAGATGTCCAGTGATAGTCTAGAAAGGGATCTGTTAGATGTCTAGGCCCATCATATCTGTATGGTAATCCCAGGATTCCCTGACTGGGGCCCCAAATGATGGGGTGGCCTGTACTTTTCTAGATTTTAGTATGTTTGCAAAATGGTAGATATATAATCACAGTCAATTTAAGTTCATCTATGCCGATGACATCTGCTGTGCAACTCAGGCATCCAAGTTCGACATCCTCGAGGAAACACTCACGGAAGACATGTCTCTGATATCTGATTACTGTAAAAAATGGCGACTAATCCCTCGCACTGCAAGAACGATATTTTCCATCTACACCATGCCTCGGCCTCGAGTGAGCTTCATGTGCAGCTTGGCGATACGAGAATCCGGCATGAAGCCCAGCCAGTCTATCTTGGCGTTACTCTCGATGGCACTGTCATTTCACGAACATCTCATAAAAACTGCAGCAAAGGTGGGCGCAAAGAATAACATCATTGCAAGACTGGCCAGCTCCTCATGGGGCGCGAGCGCTTCCACACTATGATCATCATCTCTGGCATTATGCTATTCCACTGCAGAATACTGTGCCCCAGTATGGTTCCGTAGCCCCCATATCCACTTGGTCGATTCCAAATTATATTCCTCCATGGATAATTGAGGATAATTTCTGGAACCTGGTTCTATGGCTGCCAGTTCTTAGCAACATCGCCCAGCCAGATATTTGTCGGGATGCGGCATCATCTAAGTTCATTTCCCACGTCTACGCTCGACCGGACCTGCCAATATACGCGGATATCTTCGCCCACCCTGTCCAACGCTTGACGTCTCCTCACCCAATCTGGTCCCCTATTCCTACACTGAACTTCTCTGTTCCAGACTGTTGGAAACAGAGTTGGCAGTCAGCTGAGGTAAAGAACAAACACCTCATCACAGACCCCTGCAAGCGTCAGCCCGGCTTTGACCTAGCACGTTATGATTGGGCCCTCCTCAATCGCTATCGAACAGGCCATGGGTGGTGCACCGCTATATTCCATCGCTGGGGAGCCAGAGACAACCCAAACTGCCCCTGCGGCTACAGACAGACTATGACTCACATAGTCAAAGACTGCCACCTCTCCAGATTCAAAGGAGGTCTCGAAACTTTACATCAGGCTCAACCTGACGCTCTTGACTGGCTATGGAAGAAGGGCAAACGCTAGAAGAAGAAGTCAATTTAAAACATTTTCCTTATCTCCCCCCAAACGAAAAAAATATACATAGTTAACACACTAATCATCTTGCCTTTTCAACTTCTTTTGCCATAAGAAAACACTAATCCAGTTTCTATATCTGTGGATTTTTCAATCTTATACATGCCATATAAGAATAATTACAGAATATATGATTTTCTTGATAATTTTAATGAAGAATAATACCTAAACATTCATCTATATTTTAATTTATATTAGTATTTTATTTTCAAACTAACACAACACTTTTCATTTATCCACTCATCAACTAGTTGTCACCTATTTATTTTCATTTTTGGTTATTATGAAAATTAATTCTATAATAACCATGCAAGGTTATGTTGGAACATGTATTCAGTTGATAAAAGATTTATTGATTTTGCTATGAGGGATAAATAGAGATACACACAGAGAGAACAGTGTACTGCTCTATCATATTACTATCCTAAATTGATTCCCAGAACTCATTCATGAACTACTTACTGAATTATTTTTCAAGCTATAGGAACATATATTATCATTTTGGAGTGTGCCTAATAGTGGAATTCCTAGATTGGGTCATATAATTCTTTGAGGAACTGTCAGAACATTTTCCAACATGGCAGCCACATTTTACATGCCTACTATAGTATGAGTAATTCAATTTCTCTACAACCTTGCCAACACATATAATTGCCAATCACTTTTATTACGGCTGTCATAGTAAGTGTAAAATACTAGTTTTTTCTATTTGCAGTTTTCACTACTTTTATATTTAGTAATATTGAGCTTTTTATGTGCTTTTAAGTTATGAGTATTCTTTTGAAAAATATCAAATGAGATGTGTTTACTTTAAATCTAAAATTATTATATTTTAGTATCTTTCTAGAGTCTAGATCTAGGGACACATATTTTGACAATATCCTAAATTCTCAAATCCTAAGAATTTATTTATAACTAAAACCTTTGTTAATATTTTAATTTTATGTCAATATAACACAAAATATTTCTGCAATCTACTTCTTATTTTTCTACTTCCATACATGGCTAGATCAGTGGCAATTAGGATATTTTTTTTTTATTGAGGGGATCAATGGCTTACAGTCAATAGTTAATACAGTAGTTTGTAAATATGTAAAATGTCTCACTTTTCTGCATAACAGTCTTAACCACCCTAGGCTAGGCTGAACCTCCTCCTCCCCAGAATTCTTTATTTTGGTGCAACACACCAGAGAATAATCTTTTAGAAGGTGTTCATTGAGGAGGGGGCTAGTGGTGGCACAAACAGTTAAGAGCAGATAGTACTAGGGAGTCCGGTGGTAGTGCAGAGAGTTAAGCTCACGTGGCACAAAGCAAGGACCTGTGTAAGGATCCTGGTTTGAGCCCCTGGCTCCTTACCTGTAGGGGAGTTGCTTCACAAGCAGTGAAGCAGGTCTGCAGGTGTCTATCTTTCTCTCCCCCCTCTGTCTTCCCCGCCTCTCTCCATTTCTCTCTGTCCTACCCAACAACAACAACAACATCAGTAATAACTACAACAATAAAACAACAAGTGTAACAAAAGGGAATAAATAAATATTTTTTGAAAAGAGCACATAAGTACTAAGCACAAGGAATAGCATAAGGACTTAAGGTTCAAGGCCCCACTCCCTACCTGAAGGGGGAATGCTTCACAAGTAGTGAAGCAGGTCTGCTAGTGTCTATCTTTCTCTCTACCTCTCTCTCTTCAGCCACTCAATTTCTCTCTGTTCTATTGAATAAAATGGAAGACAAAAAAGGGAATAAGTAGCAACTAAGAGCAGTAGATTCATAGTTCCAACACTAAGCCCCAGCAACTGGTGGCAGAAAATAAATAAATAAGTGTTCATTGAGTCAATATTTCTATTATAAATTGAATTTATAGTATGTCCTCATTTCTTCAGAATCCCAACCTTAATAATACTGACGATTTACCTCACAAATTGTCTTTACTGAAATTAACCAAAGTTACGGTGCCATAACAGAATTATTGTATTACGTAAGGTATTGTAAATTTAGAAACATCTCTAGCTTCTTTAATTATAATTCAGAATAGTATTCATTAAATAAGCTATTTTATCTCAACACTTTATTTGTACTATCACTCCTAGTACTCTATAAACAACTTATTAACTTGTCTACTTCTATTTGTTCACTCCATCCACTTTCACCTCTCTTTATTAATTCAGTGATTTCAGACTTGGCTGCTTCCACCTTAAAAAAAAAAATCTTGGTCAAATTTATTAAGTATTCTGCACATCCAATAAGCAGCTCAGGCTTCTTCTGTCTCCACAAATATCTTGTTTATCATTCTCCTGGTATCTTAATTGATCCAAATTAAACTGAAATGTACACTCTGCATTTCCAGTGACTACACCAAAGTTCTTCCAGAACATGGGGTCATTCTCTCCCTTGTGAATATAATTCTTCCCTCATGAATGAACTCCTCTGAAAACTATCATTTAAAAGCATGAATCTCCAAAGTTTAACATCACAGAACCTAAATTCTTTTGAATGTGTCAGTAGCACTATTACATGAAATGTAATTACATTACTGGTTTTAGATTCTAAGTAAATTAAAACAGAATTACATAGTTTATACATTTGGACTCTGGGATTTAGAAAGTTGTTTTTGATTACTTTGATCATAATAAATAAATAATAATCAATTAGTGTATATGAAGAGCCAGAAAAATCTTAGTTAGTGCTCTGCTTTGCTATATGTGCAAGCAAAATTCAAGTTCAATTTCCACTACACTGAAAGACAATTCAGTGCTGTGATTTCTCTCCCCCCTCACTTTTGTCTCTGTCTTGCTCTTTCTATCTGTAAGGCATAAAAAGTAAAAAGTCAGCCCAGAGTGGTGTAGCTCCTGAAATGACAAACTGATTGATAGAAGAAAGAAATCAACCTTTTTTTTTTTTTTCTTCTAGAGGTCATGGTGGGGCTCTAGGAAGAATCTAGATGGTGGTCCCTATCGTACTGACGGATGCTTCAATACTGTGCTGTCTTTCTCACTGTTTATATCTTAATTTTTGTCTTTCTATCTTAAGATGTCCACCTGGAGCTGTGAAACCCAATGACCAGTGACAACAAATTAAATAAATAAAAATAAAATTGGAATATAGGAATAAATTGAATTTAGAGAACTGAATTGAATTTAGAAGAAGCAACTAGAGGTGGAAGATATTTCAAAATGATGGAAAAATGTGTAAAATAAAGCATAACATCCAATAGCAATATCATGGTGTAATGAGAAAATTAATGACTAGATTAATTGCTGTATATGGGGAATTAAGTTAAGGATAGTTTAATAAATCAAATTATAAAGGATTTTACAAGTCAGGTAGTCGATTCCTTTGGCAAGACAAGGAAATTATTATTATTTTTAAATTGCTCTGAAAAGAAGCATGATGAAAGGAATAGTTAAAGTAATTATACATCTACATTCCTAGTAGTAGCCTATTCTAGAAGTATATACTGTGAAAATTGGTAGATTTTGGAATACTATAGATAACACAAAGCTAAATGGTGTTCTCAAAGATTATCCAAGTAAAATGTAAACCACTCCAAGCTATTCACTGTTTCACACTTGTCCTTACTTACATTCTTAGTCAGACTTTTTCCCTTACCTAAAAGGATGAAACAATAAGAACCCCTTCCACTGAGTTATCAGTGCGCAGATAAATGAAAGCTTAAGTATACAGCAATAAAAGGCATTCTAGCTGTTCTTCATGAAAGCATTGCCACATCCAAATATGAGTTCATACAGCACTACACAGCACTAGTAACAGAATTACTTTACAAGAATGAATGAGAGACATTTCTAAAAATAAATAATATATTTAGGAATGAAGACTACATCAAGTATAATCAAATAATGGGACAAAGAAAACTTTATAGTTAGTATTGCCAACATGGAAATTAACTATTATTTTCGAAAGAGAAAAAAAACAGATAAAGTGGTTGATTTTGTGACATTCATGTGATCAGTAAATGTACAAAAGAACACTCAAAAGGGAATTTTATGTTACCAGAGAAGAATTCCAATGAGCAAATTGTGAATAACCTACAGAGTAAAAGAATATGATGTGTGAAGTCATTAAAATAGCACTGATGTTATGCTAACATGATGCCAGCCGGCCTTCCCTGGGCAGACGACCCCACCAATGTGTCCTGGGATACCACTTCCCCAGAGCCCTGCCCCACTAGGGAAAGAGAGAGGCAGGCTGGAAGTATAGATGCACCTGTCAACGCCATGTTCAGTGGGGAAGCAACTACAGAAGCCAGATACTCCAACCTTCTGCATCACATAATGATCCTGGGTCCATGCTCCTAGAAGGATAAAGACTAGGAAAGCTATCAGTGGAGGGGATGGGATATGGAGTTCTGGTGGTGGGAATTTTGTGGAGTTATACCCCTTTTAACCTGTGGGTTTTGTCAGTGTTTCCTTTTTTTAAATAAAAAAAAATAGCATTGATGTCTAGGGGTCAGCAGTAGAGCAACGGGTTAAGCGCACATGGCACAAAGTACAAGAACTGGCTTAAGGATCCAGTTCAAGCCCCAGGCACCCCATCTGAGGCCGGCGGGGGGGGGGGGGGGTCGCTTCACAGGCAGTGAAGCTGGTCTGCAGGTGTCTATCTATCTCTCCCCATCTTTGTTTTCCCCTCCTCTCTCGATTTCTCTCTTCCTATCCAACAGTAACACCAACAACACAATACAAACAAGGGCAACAGAAGGGAAAAACAAAAAGCTTCCAGGAATAGTGCAGGCACCAAACCCCAGCGATAACCCTGGAGGAAAAAAAAATTATTGATGTCTAAAAGAGAAGGTAATATGAAGAAAGAGCAGAAGATATAATCTATTACTATATTCTACTTCATTTAATTTTCATAATATTTATGTCAGTCTTAGTTGTGCATATTTATTTTACAAGCAGGAAAAAATAGACAATGGAAATAAGATATAAAAAAAACACAGTTAATAAGTCACATTGGAGAGGTTCCCACCCATGCTATGTGTGTAAATTTAACTTGTAATATTTTTCAATTAACAACTATCAAGTCTCATACTTATTCATATATTTTTGTACATTAATAGTATCCTTACTAATGTTCCCAAGAAGTTGAATGCAGTACGAGTACTCACTTATATTCATAAGATTATAAACTTAAATCATTTAAAAATATTTTATTTATTTTATTTTTGAGAGAAATTCAGAGAGAGAGAGAAAGAGAGAGAGAGAAAGAGAAAGAGAGAGAATCACCAGAGCACTGCTCATCTCTTGTGTATGATTTTGCAGGGGATTGAACCTGGGATTTAGGAGACTCAGTCATGAGAGTCTGTTTGGTTAACCCTTATTCTATCTCCCCCACCCAACTTAAATCAATTTCAGTGACCAAAAAAAAGAATATCTTTACATATTATCTCATACATACAATGGAGAACTATGTAGCTTTTTAAAAATGTCTTTATTGGGGATTATTTTTTTTACAGTAAACATTAAATACAATAGTTTGTACATGCGTAACATTTCTCAGTTTTCCACATAACAATACAACCCTTACAGGTTCTCTGTCATCATGTTCCAGGACCTGAACCCTTTCCACCCACCCCAGAGTCTTTTACTTTGGTATAATATACCCACTCCAGTCCAAGTTCTGCTTAATGTTTTCTCTTCTGATCTTATTTTTTAACTTCTGCCTGTGAGTGAGATCATACCAAATTCATCCTTCTGTTTCTGACTTAATCCACTCAATAGGATTTTTTCAAGCTCCATCTAAGATGGGCTGAAAACAGTGAAGTTACCATTATTTTTAAGATTTTTTATTTATAAAAAGGAAACACGAACAAAAACCGTATGATAAGAGGAGTACAACTCCACACAATTCCCACCACCAGAACTCCATACCCCAATTGTTCTCCTGATAGCTTTCCTATTCTTTATCCCTCTGGGAGTATCGACCCACGGTCATTATAGAGTACACAAGGTGGAAGATTTGAATCTATAATTGCTACTCTGCTGAATATGGGCATTGACAGATCAATCCATACTCTCAGCCTCTCTTTCTCTTTCCCTAGGGGGACAGGGCTCTGGAGAAACAGGGCTCCAGGACACAATGGTGGGGTCATCTGCCCAAGGAAAGCCAGCTGGCATCATGTTAGCATCTGAAACCTGGTGGCTGAAAAGAGTTGAGATATAAAGTACAACAAATAGTTGACTAATCATGAACCTAAAGGCTGGAATATTGCAGATGAAGACTTAGGGATCTCCATTTTGTAGATAGATAGTAGGCCTATTTTAGTTATATTCCAAAGTGCCCGTGACTATACTAGTTTTGCTTTGTTTTGCTTTTTCTAAGCTTGACACCTGATACACTGATGGATCCAAGTTATTGTCTGGGTAGATGATGTCATGGCTGGAAAAAGGACCAGAAAGCTGGATCAGAGAGTATCTCTCAAACACAGGAAAGGTATATAAATATTGTTGACTGTAAACCCCATCAATTTGATTTGATCTGGGGCCCATATTCAGCTTACGAGCCTATGTGACCTCTGCATCCCTGTAGATCTGTGCTCACAATCTGTGGCTATGAGTACGAACGTTCCAAGCTGCCCCAATTTCAGAACCCATCTTCCTCAGGTGGAAGATAAAGTATGTTGTCCCGCCACCCTTCGGAGGGTGGGACATTCTCTATTGTTGATCGAAGTTGAGGGCAAGGTCCTATGGGGGCCCACAGATGGGTCTATTGTGTTGTTCCTGATAGAGATGACTGGTAAAGATGGAGCAAGGGATTTATTCAAGGTCTAGGTAGATCCATCATGTCTATTTGGGAATCTCAGGACTCCCCGACTAGCTGATGGGGTGGCCTGATAGTGACTAAAGAGTCACCATTAAAGTATGCCAGTCTCTTGCCCTTATTTCAGATTTTGTAGTCCTTAATTTGATAAGGTTAGCTTTGGAGTGAGTGAGGGAAGTGTAATAGGAAGTTGGTGAGGAGGGTATCTAAGTCTAAGTTGACATTATTTCATTGGGAACTTTATGGTGTCTTTTTAGGTCTTTCTACTTGCTTGCTGCATATACTGACTCACTACAGATTATTGTGCACTTTTGCTTTCAGGTCTATATTTTGCCCTAATTTATGGATACATGTGAACATATGCCCTATCTCATGGAACTTGGTATACATCTAGGTTTTGGGACTTAAAAAAAATTATTTATTCCCTTTTGTTGTC
The DNA here is from genome assembly GCF_950295315.1 of Erinaceus europaeus. Lineage (NCBI taxonomy): Eukaryota > Metazoa > Chordata > Mammalia > Eulipotyphla > Erinaceidae > Erinaceus > Erinaceus europaeus. The sequence goes on from NC_080164.1 coordinate 161,664,980, forward strand.
CTTTTTTATTGTAGTTATTATTGTTGTTGTTATTGATGTCATCATTGTTGGATAGGACAGACAGAAACGGAGAGAGGAAGGGAAGAGAGAGAAAGGGAGAGAAAGACACCTGCTGACCTGTTTCACCACTTGTGAAGCGACTCCCCTGCAGGTGGGGAGCCAGGGGCTTTACGCTTTGCACTAGGTGAGCTTAACCCACTGCACTACCGCCCGACTCCCATTTTGGGACTTTTTAATGAAGTGAGCCACCAAAATGGAATTAGAGAATCCTATGAAAGAAAAGGTCTCACCCAGGTAATGAGGCTAAAAGGCTTTCATTCTATGCCTGACATCTCTGGACATAGTGTGAAGTGAAGCATGCCGAGGTGGTACTCCTTGTGTTGATTAGGTTGGGATCAGCAGATGCAATTGGTATGAATTGAGAGAAGCATGCAGAAAAGTGAGCCTCACCCTAGAGTTTCCAGGGGGAAATATACGCTCTATAGAGGAAGCAGGAGGTTCCTGCTGTCTTAGGGTTTAAGAAGACAATAGATAGTTATTGCTATAATCAAATTATTTGGCATTTGGGCTAACTTTGAAAATCCTTTTGTTAGGATTTTCTGTATTATACACAACATCTCCATGATTTATGTCCTTTTACATTATTTGTATATAGCTGTGTCAAAATTACCATTTTTAATAGCTGAGTAGTGTTCCGTAGTGTATATATACCACACTTTGCTCAGCCACTCATCTGTTGTTGGACACCTACCTGGGTTGCTTCTAGGATTTTACTATTACAAATTGTGCTGCTATGAACATAGGTATACACAAATCTTTTTGGATGGGTGTGCTTGGTTCCTTAGGTTATATCCCCAGGAGAGGAATTGCAGGGTCATAAGGTAGGCCCATTTGTAGCTTTCTGAGAGTTCTACAGACTGCTCTCCACAGAGTTTTGACCAATTTACATTCCCACCAGTAGTACTATGCAGCTTGTATAGTCATGTATTTTATGATTGTAAAGACACAGAAATACATAGAATGGTAATGATAAAGGAAAATAAAAGGAAACTATTGAGCCAAAGTGTCATCTAAAGAAAAATGAGAAGGCTTATAGCTACATATTTAATCTTAAAAATAGTCACCTGATTATGTCCCATAGAAAATGGTTTATGCTTATAGCTTGATTTACTTTAATAGATAAATGTCAATAAAAATGCCATGGCTTCTTAGCTACTATCCTAATATTTATAAATAGAAATACTTATTAAGCAGCAACTCAGGAACTCTGTCTTAAGAGTACAGCATGTTCAGTGTCTTAGAGTTCACTGATTTTATGCAACAATCTGTGAGATAAGACTTCTCAAAAAGGGAGAGATGCATTACAAAACCTCCAAAAATGGTACACTTGCCCTCATTTAAAAAAAAATAGAAAAGTTATAGATGCAGAAACCATGGGCCAGAGAGCTATTGTAGAATGCAGGGTTTTAAGATAAACTGTTGCATTTGTTTTAAGGTAAACTATTGCATTTGGAGCACATAAACTATTATGGAATGACTGTGGATATGTATATAATATATCTACCAAAAATGAGATGATGTCTTTACTATTACATAAAACTTTTCTCTGAGTATAACGAGAAGATCAAACTTCCCAGTGTATTGCATCACAGTAAAATAAAATGGTGATAGAAGGGTAGGAAGGGGTGGAAGAGAACTTTGGGGTCCTGGTGCATATTGAAATTGTACCTATATGTCAATAACTACACTGTAAACTATTAACCCTACCCAAATAAAAATGATTAACTAATCAAGCTGTGATGAATATGCATCTCTTCTTTCTTTAAATGTCACTATTCCTTGGCCAGTAGCTGAAAGATATGTTGTTGTTTTTTTCTTATGTTAGTTAAGTAAGAAAATAACTACAATAGGAAAATTTCAGTAATACCAAAATTTGACAAGTGTGGTTGAATAAAAAGCCATCCTAGCAATCTAACCATGTGTTCTTGAGCTCTGAGACTAAACCTAGCTTGACAGGACACCAGATAGTTCTCATACTGACTTAGTTGTAGTATGACCAAGTATACAGATATCTTCCCCTTATTATCCCTTGTTTTTGGAAATGGAAAGATTGGGTTCTTCTGAAGTCTGCCCCCTTTCACTTTGTAAAAGGCCACCAATTCCCAATATGTTCATATGGTGTTAATTCTATTCATGACTGTTCATATTTTCTATTCTCAAAGACACTAGTGATATTTGTTCACTTTTAAAACCTCTTTTTAGCTTAATTATCTTTTTTTTTTTTTTAAGAAGGCCAGTCTCAAGCCAGAAAAATGATAGCTACCTTGGGCAGATTAAACTTACCAAGATCTGTACCTATTATTTTTTTAAATGGAGCTAATGGTCTCCAATATATATTTCATTTAAGAACAAAGTAAAACAAGTATTACATATTTTATACTGCATGTGGAGAGAAAAATATATATCATCAATTTCAAGTGACCCAAGTTGAGAAGTTTGGGTAATATGGCTCCCCACCTTCCTCTCCCCCTGCTCCACCATCACCACTGCTGTCCCCAAAACTACTCATATTCTTATTTTTAAAATATTTATTTATTTATTTATTCATTCATTCATTCCCTTTTGTTGCTCTTGTTGTTTTATTGTTGTAGTTATTATTGTTGTTATTGATGATGTCATTGTTGGATAGGGCAGAGAGAAATGGAGAGAGGAGGGAAGACAGAGAGGGGGAAAGATAGACACCTGCAGACCTGCTTCACCACCTGTGAAGTGACTCCTGTGCAAATGGGGAGGCTGGGGCTTGAACCGGGATCCTTACTCTGGTCCCTGTGCCTTCTGCCACCTGCATTTAACCCTCTGTGCTACCGCCCGACTCCCAGTACCACTAATTTTCTATCTGAAAAAGTCACCCTGGAGAAGTAAAGCCCAAGAAATTAAAAATTAAAATTAAAAATGGGGGGGGCGGGTGGTGGCACACCTGGTTGAGTGCACATGTTATGGTGCACAAGGACCCGGGTGCAAGTCCCCAGTCTCTACCTGCAGGGGGAAAGCTTTATGAGTGGTGAAGCAGGGCTGTAGGTGTGTCTCTCTGTCTCTCTAACTACCCTTCATTCAATTTCTGGCTGTCTCTATCCAATAACCCTGGATGTTAGACCAGAAACAATCAAATACTTAGAGGAAAACATTGGTAAAAAAATTTCCCACCTAAACCTCAAGGACATCTTTGATGAAACAAACCCAATTGCAAGGAAGACTAAAGCAGAAACAAACAAATGGGACTATATAAAATTGAAAGTCTTCTGCACAGCCAAAGAAACTATCACACAAACAAAGAGACCCCTCATTGAATGGGAGATCTTTACATGCCATACATCAGACAAGAGACTAATCACCAAAATATACAAAGAGCTCAGCAAACTTAGCACCAAAAAAAAAGACAAAGGACCCCATCCATAAATTGACAGAGGATATGAACAAAACATTCACCTCAGAGGAGATCCAAAAGGCTAACAATATATGAAAAACTGCTCCAGGTCCCTGATTGTCAGAGAAATGCAAATAAAGAAAGCATTGAGATACCACCTCACTCCTATAAGAATGACATACATCAAAAAGGACAGCAGCAACAAATGCTGGAGAGGCTGTGGGAACAGAGGAACCCTTTTGCACTGCTGGTATAAATTGGTCCAGCCTCTGTGGAGAGCAGTCTGGAAAACTCTCAGAAGGCTAGACATGGACCTTCCATATGATCCAGTAATTCCTCTCCTGGGCTTATACCCCAAGGACTCCATAACACCCAACCAAAAAGAGGTGTGTACTCCTATGTTCATAGCAACACAATTCATAATAGCTAAAACCTGGAAGCAACCCAGGTGCCCAACAACAGATGAACAGATGAGTGGCTGAGAAAGCTGTGGTATATATACACAATGGAACACTATGCAGCTACTAAGAACAATGAACTCAACTTCTCTGACCCCTCTTGGTCAGAACTAGAAGGAATTATGTTAAGTGAGCTAAGTCAGAAAGATAAAGATGAGTATGGGATGATCCCACTCATCAATAGAAGTTGAGAAAGAAGATCAGAAAGGGAATCTAAAATCAGGACCTGATCAAATTGAAAGTAGGGCACCAAAGTAAAAACCCTGTGGTGAGGGGGAGGGTGGGCATGAGGCTTCCTGGGCCGGTGGTGGGGTGGGAGTGGGTGAGATGGGACACAATCTTTTGGTGATGGGAGTGGTGTTTATGTACACACCTATTAAATTGTAGTCATATAAATAACTAATTAATATGAGAGGGGGAAAAATTGTATGTCTAACAAAGGGACTTTTCAAAGTTAACCAATTACCAAATAATGTGATGATAACAGTAATTATCCATTGTCTTCTTGAACCCTAAGACAGCAGGAACTATAGAGCCTAAACTACCCCCTGTCCTGGGACCCTAGGGTAGGGCCCACTTTCCTGTATGCTTCTCCCAATTCTTATCAAATAATATTGCATCTGCTGATTGCAACCTAATCAGCTCAACTAGTGCCACTCCAGCATGCTTCACTTCAGACTGTGTCCAGCGACTTCGGGTGTGGAACAACAACCCTTCAGCTTCATCACTCGGGTGAGACATTTCCTTTCATAGTATTCTCTAATTCTATCCCAGGTGGTTCACTTCCTAACAAAGTCCCAAAACCTAGATATAGACCAGGTTCCAGGAGATAGAGCATATGTTCACAGGTATCCATAAACTAGGGCAAATATATACCTGAAAGCAGTAGTACACTAGAGTGTGCAGTGAGTAACCCCCAACACTTCATCTTCACTATTCCAACCTTTGGGTCCATGATTCTTCAACAATTTGTTTGGCTTTGTATGTTAACTCTCTTTTCAGCCCCCAGGTTCCAGATGCTATCAGGATGCCTGCCAGGCTTCCCTGAACTAAGGACCCCACCAATGTGTCCTGGAGCTCCGCTTCCCCAGAGGCCCACCCTACTAGGGAAAGAGAGGCAGTTTGGGAGTATGTATCAACCAGTCAACACCCATGTTCATCGGGGAAGCAATTACAGAAGTCAAACCTCCCACCTTCTGCAACACACAAGGACCCTGGGTCCATGCTCCCAGAGGGACAGAGAATGAGAAAGCTATTGGGGAGGGGATGGGATATGGAGATTGGGTGGCGGGAATTGTGTGGAGTTGTACCCCCCATCCTATGATTTTGTTAGTCTCCTTTCTTAAATAATTAAAATAATAATAATAATTAATAATAATAATAAATTTAAAAAGAAGCGTCAACATCTAAACATATTACAAATGCATATATTCATATGTACATATACATACTTTTTAGACCCATATATGCAAATGTATTATGACATAAAGAGATTAGGATCTAGGTGTGTGAATTCTGAACAAAGCAATTCACATTATTCATTTGAAATTCAAAGTTAACTGGTTATCATGTCAGGCAACTCTTGGAATTCTTAAATTTTTCAACTCACCTAAAGTATTATATTTTTATCCTTATCATTATTGTATCCATTTTCTAAAAGGTTGTTATAAAATCAACCTAAGATAATTTTATTTGGAATGCATATTCCTTTCAAGATGCTAACAGAAGGAAATGTCTACATTTAAAAAATTCATTTAAAAATGAATGTCTTCTAATTTTAAATAAAATACTGGAGTTAGTTTCTTCTCCTTTAAAGGTTAATTACATGTTAACTAGATAAAGTAATACCATACTTAATTCACCTTCTGCATGCTCTCCCATTGATTACAGCAGGAGAATTTTGGAATACTTTTATACATAATCACTGAAGAACCCAGTCTTATGGTGTTGGCATCACCTGCTCTAATTATCTGAGTCTGTAAAATGTGGACTCTTTGACATTATATTTAAATAATCATTTGAACAGAAGAAACTTTCTGCTATAATGCTTAGTAAATTAAAGTCTCTGAGTTTTCTCTATAATCCTAATGCCTTTTATTTTTACTTAGGTAAAAATATAGTTCAGATTTTCACAATATTGGTTTTCCCTGACAAAAAACACTATTATTGCTTTTTTTTAACCAAGAATTATTACCTTAAAAATAAGATTTTTTTCAGATAGTATTTAATTTGTCTTGTACGTACTCATGCATTGCAAGTATCATTGCTATATAATAACCTGTATTTTGTAATTACTATAGTAATTTCTTTTTCTCATTGCTGTTCTCAAAAACACCTAGCTACAATTGGTATTTTTTCCTTTAGAGATAAATATAGTAAAATACTGAAGACTAGGTAACACTAAGAGGAGAAATTAATTTTCCCACCCTTCTAGAGAGTATCACTAGATCACTGTCAAGAGGATTGGTTTCTGGTGAGACTATTGAAGATAAAGATGGCTACTATCACACTGTATTCTCACATAATCTTTCATTTGTACACAGAGAAAAAGATGTCTCTTTTATCTCTTCATCTTTTAAGGACAGTATTCATATCACAGTAAGGACTCAAAAGATGGCCAATTTTAACATTAATTATCTCTTTAAAGTCCTTGTCTCCACATTCACCAAGGAACTTGGAGAGTCAGTATGAACTTGGGGTACAGACACTGTTCAGTCCAAAACAATGTGAATTGTAATTTCCCAGTTACCATGTAACACTTTTTTTTTCTAAATTTTTAAGATTTTTCCTTTTGTTGCCCTTGTTGTATCTTTGTTGTTTTAGTTATTATTGTTGTTATTGATGCCATCGTTGTTAAGACAGAAATGGAGAGAGGAGGGGAAGACAGAGAGGGGGAGAGAAAGATAGACACCCGCAGAACTGCTTCACCACCTGTGAAGCTACTCCCTTACAGGTGGGAATCCTGGGGAACCGGGATCCTTGAGATGGACCTTGTGCTTCTTGCCACCTGGACTTAACCGCTGTGCTACCACCAAACTCCCACTGTATAACACTTATACATTGTGTAGTTTCAATTTTCAGAAACAGGAGAAAAACAGTCCCATTGGAAATCATTTGTTCGTCAACAAGGGTTGATGAGTTAAGTATGGATGGCAGTCTAGAGTGGAAAAAATGATAACTGCAATTGTTTAAACTGAGTTTTGATATAGAAGAGAATGTTCTCAGATGGAAATCCATGTTACAGTGGAGAGATGAAGAGTAAGCTTGGCTTTTGATGTAGCATTCAGAGATTATTTATAGAAAAAACAACACTGTTTGGAATGTCAAAATATTCAGAGAACATCTAAGTTGATGCGTTCTGCTGACAAGAAAATAAACTCACAATCCCTTTATTTATTCAATGACAAAGGTAACTAATCCTTTATTCAGTAGCTCATTATGCATTGTCATGAAACAGGTAATACAATTTCCACAAATCTCTTTTGATTTCATGTCAAACAAATTCTTCCAAAGCCATTTAATAAACAAAACGACAAATCTGAAACCTCAAACAATTTATGTAATTGATTACAATGGAAGATTTATTACTTTTCTCTCAAAACAGATGTACATTCCAGCCCAACTGTGGAAATTGTCCAAATTAAAGTTTAGTTATATTGTTTTGAAAGGAAAAAAAAAAGAACACAGCAGAATACTTTTAAATACAAAATAAAATTAGGACTATATTAAATGTTCCTTTATATTAATGAATAGCCAGTAACTAAATGGTTTTTACACTAAAATAAATAATTAGAAAATGTTCTAAAAGTGAATTATACTATGCAGTCACAAAAAACTTCCTGATGAATACTTAATTTTACTTCATAATGTTCACTATTATCTACAGCCATCAGTATCTCTTATGTGTAGCTAGTTTCCAGAGAGAATACACTATTTCTTAAGGATTATCTGAAGGGTAATATGCATGTATGTATGTATGTATATATATATGTATGTATGTATGTATGTATTATTTTAGGAGATAACTTCTTAGCTCTGATTTATGATGGTGAGGAGAATGAACCTAGGACTTGGGAGCCCCAGGCCTGGAGGTCTCTTTGCATAACCATTATGCTGTCTCTGACCCTTTTTTCCTTATTTTAATCATTATATTGGGGGGCTAACAGTTTACAATACATTTTGTTAATATGTGGATATACTTTCTCATATCTTCCAGCTAGATATCTACAAAGCATTCTCACCTCCAACTTGGGTCTTCTTCCACCTTTATGTATCAGGACCCCAATTCTGTGAGATTTTGAAACATGTAACTTTAGGATTTGGTAACGTCTCTACTCAGTGTTTTTATCGTCTCTTTGCTACACAGCTCTGCATTCAAGATTAATTTCAAAAGCATTTTTATTGTTCTTCTATCTAAAGTAGTTTCTAGGTCAAGGTAAGTAATCTGTAAAGCTGTGTGAAAGTACGACCTACACTATAAAATACACTATAGACTTTTCATTGAGAGGAATTACCTTGGGATTTTAGGCTATGTAAATTACTTAATGTGTTCCACTCAGAACATTACATAAAATCTCAAAATTTTATTTTACCTGTTCAAGGAAAGACATTGCATTAGTTGCCTATTTTTCTGTTATTTGAATGAAGTGAGATTTTGAGAGACAAGAATAAAAGGGGCAAGAAGGAAAAAAATGAAGACATGTTCAAGGTAAAATAGTGTCTTATATTAACTTTATATCTTTCTAGTAATATTATTGTTTCTCTGAAAAGTCCACTTACATGCGTTTGTACCCAATAGCTACTTACTCTTTTTTAAAAAAAATTCTTTATTGGGGAATTAATGTTTTACATTCAATAGTAAATACAATAGTTTGTATATGCATAAAATTTCCCAGTTTTCCATATAATATTACAACCCACGCTAGGTCCTCTGTCATCCTTTTTGGAACTATAGTCTCCCCCACACCCACCCCAGTGTTTTTTACTTTGGTGCAATACGCCAGTTCCAGTTCAGCTTCTACTTGTGTTTTCTCTTCTAAGCTTATTTTTCAACTTCTGCCTGAGAGTGAGATCATCCCATATTCATCCTTCTGTTTCTGACTTATTTCACTTAACATGAATTTTTCAAGGTTCATCCAAGGTTGGCTGAAAACAATGAAGTCATCATTTTTAATAGATGAGTAGTATTTCATTGTGTATATATACCACAACTTGCTCAGCCACTCATCTGTTGTTGGACACCTGGGTTGCTTCCAGGTTTTGGCTATCACAAATTCTGCTGCTAAGAACATATGTGTACACAGATTTTTATGGATGGGTGTGTTGGGTTACTTAGGATATATCCCCAGGAGAGGAATTGCAGTATCATAGGGTAGGTCCATTACTAGCCTTCTGAGAATTCTCCAGACTGCTCTCAACAGAGGGTGGACCAATTGACATTCCCACCAGAAGTGCAGGAGGGTTCCTTTGACTCCACAACCTCCCCAACATTTGCTGATGCTACCTTTTCTGATGTATGACATTCTCACAAGAGTGAAGTGATATCTCATTGTTGTCTTTATTTGCATTTCTCTGACAAAGACTTGGAGCATTTTTTCATGTGTTTCTCGGCCTTTTGGATCTCTTCTGTGGTGAATATTCAGACCATGTCCTCTCCCCATTTTTGGATGGGGTTATTTGTTTTCATGTGTTTGAGTTTGGCAAACTGTTTATATATTCTGTTTATTAGCCTCTTGTCTGACGTATGGCATGTAAAGACCTTCTCCCATTCTGTAAAGGTGGCATGTAAAGATCTTCTCCCATTCTCCCATTTAAAACCAGGGTCTCTTGGTTTTGTAGTGGTTTCTTTTGCTGTGCAGAAGCTTTTTAATTTGATGTAGTCCCATAGGTTTATGCTTGTCTTAGTCTTCTTTGAAATTGGATTCATTTCATTGAAGATGTCTTTAAAATTTATGTGGAAAAGAGTTCTGCCAATATTTACCTCAAAGTATCTGATAATTTCTGGTCTAACACGCAAGTTCTGGATCCACTTGGAATTCACTTTTGTATTTGGTGAAATATAATGGTTCAATTTCATTCTTCTGCATGTTTCAACCCATTTTTTCCAACACCATTTGTTGAAGAGATGTGTTTTCCCCATTTAATAGTCTGGGCACCATTGTCAAAGATTAGAAATCCATAGGTGTGGGGGCTTACTTCTGAGCTCTCAATTCTATTCCACTGGTCACTGTATATTCATGTTCCAGTGCCAAGCAGTTTTGATGACAATGGCCCTATAATATAACTTGATATCTGGGAGTCTGATGCCTCCAGTTCTGTTCTTTCTTCTCAAGATGGTTTTGGCAATTCTAGGTCTTTTCTAGTTCCAGATACACATTTGTAGCATTTGTTCTATTCTTCTAAAAAATGTGGTTGGGTTCTTGATGGGGATAGCATTAAATTTGTATAAGGCTGTGGGTAGTATATTCATTTTGATGATGTTAATTCTTCCAACACATGAACATGGACTGTTTTTCCACTCCTTTGTGTCTTTTTCAATTTCCTTTAGTAATGACTCATAATTTTCAGTATACAAGTCTTTCACTTCTTTGGTTAGGTTTACTCCTAGATATTTTATTGTTTTTGTTGCTATAGTAAAAGGAATTGATTTCTGGATTTCAACTTCTTCTAACTTAGTGTTTACATAGAGGAATGCTATTGACTTTTGATTGTTTATTTTATAGACTGACACCTTACTGCCTGATGATTTCCAAAAGCTTCTTGCTGGATTCCTTAGCTTTTTCTATGTAAACTATCATGTCATCTGCAAATAGGGAGAGTTTGACTTCTTCTCTTATAATCTGTATCCCTTTAATTACTACCTCTTCTCTGATTGGTATGGCAAGAACTTTCAACACTGTATTGAATAGTAATGGTGATAGTGGGCAACCCTGTCTAGTTCCTGACTTGAGGGGAAATACTTCCAGTTTTTCACCATTGAGTACGATGTTGGTTTTAGGTTTGCTATATATAGACTCCACTAACTTCAGGAATTTTTCATCTATTCCCATTTTTTGTAGTGTTTTGATTATGAAGGGATGTTGGATTTTGTCAAAGGCTTTCTCTGCATCTGTTGATATGACCATGTGGTTTTTGGTCTTGCTTTTATTCATGTGGTGGATCACATTGATTGATTCACGTATATTAAACCAACCTTGCATCCCTTGGGTAAACCACAGTTTGTCATGATGAACAATCTTTTTAATATACTGCTGTATCTTGTTGGCTAGAATTTTGTACAATATTTTGGCATCTATGTTTATCAGAGATATTGGTCTGTAGTTTTCTTATTTCATTGTGTCCCTGTCTGCTTTTGGTATCAAAGTGATGTTGGATTCATAGAAGCTGGAAGGAAGTATTCCAGTGTCTTCAATCTTCTGGAAGACTTTTAAAAGTGGAAATATTAGTTCTACTTTGAAGGTTTTGTAAAATTTATATTTTTAAAACCATCCGGTTTTACAAATAAAATTTTTATTCTTTATTCAAATAAAAAAATTATTCTTGGGAAGGTTTTTTATAACTGTTTCAATTTCACTAGTTGTGATTGGCCTGTTCATGTTATCTAGCTTCTTTTTACCTAATTCTGGAAGGTCATTAGTATCTAGGAAATCATCCATTTCTTCCAGGTTCTCTAGCTTGGTGGCATATAGTTGTTCATAGAAACCTCACATGATATGTTGAATTTCTGCGCTGTCTGTTGTGATATGCCCTCTTTCATTTATGATATGATTTATTTGGGTCTTTTCCCCTTTTTTATGAGTCTGGCTAAACGTTTATCAATTTTGTTCACTCTTTTGAAGAACCAATATTTACTTTTGTTGATCTTTTATATGGTTTTCTTATTTTCAATGTTATTGATTTCTGCTGTAACTTTAGTTATTTCTGTCCTTCTCATTGCTTTAGTGTTCCTTTGTTCTTTTTCTAGGTCTTTAAAATGTGCAATCAGGTTATTTATTTGTGCTTTTTCTTGTTTCCTAATATGTGCTTGTATGGCTATGAACTTCCCTCTCAGTACTGCCTTAGCTGTGTCCCAAATATTTTAATAGCTTGTGTTTTCATTTTCATTGAACTCTAAAAATTTTTGATTTCTTCCTTTATTTCCTCTTTGACCCAGTAGTTGTTAAGTAGTGTGCTGTTGAGCTTCCACATTTTTGGAGTATTACTAATATTTTGTTAATTGTTAAGTGTTAGTTTAATTCCACTGTGGTCTGAGAAGATGCTTGGGATGATTTCAATGCTCTTGAATTTGCTGATGCTGTCTTTGTGGCCTAACATATGATTTATCCTTGGGAATGACCCATGTGGACTTGTGTAAAATGTGTATTCCATTTTCTTGTGATGAATGACTCTGAAAATGTCCAATAGTTCTAGTTTGTCTATCTCCTCATTTATCTTCATCATGTTTTTATTGATTTTCTGCCTGGATGATCTGTCAAGTTGAGAGAATGGGGTGTTGAAATCCCCTAATATGATTGTGTTGCTTTTAATATATTTCTTTAGCTCTTTCAGTAGATGTTTTATTTATTTAGATGGCTTCTCATTGGGTGCATAGATGTTAATAATTGTTAAGTCTCTTGATTGACTGATCCTCTGAGTATTACATAGTGTCCATCCCTATGTCTTTTAATTTTATTTATTTTAAAGTCTATCCTGTCAGATATGATAATAGCTGTTCCTTCTCTTTTTTTTATGGGCCATTGGATTGTATGATAGGTTTCCATCCTTTCACTTTGAGTTTTTGTTTGCCTTGTTGAGTAGGTGGGTTTTCTCTAGACAACATGTTGTTGGGTTGTGTTTTCTTTCTTTTTTTTTTTTTTTTTACTTTCACTTGAATAGATTTCCCATATAGTCAGGTTTCCATTCCCTTTTCTTTTTTTTTGGGTTGTGTTTTCTGATCCATCTTCCTACTCTGTGCCTTTTAATAGGTGAATTCAGGCTATTGACATTTATTGATATCAAAGAATGAAGATGTTATAATGCCATTCTTGTAGATTTTTAGAGTATTCTGATATATGTCATATTTATGGTGATCTGACTGTTTATAGGAGACTTTTCAGAACTTCTTTCATGGCAGGCTTGGTGATAGTTGATTCAACTGTTGCTTGGCTGAGAAGGTTTTTATCCCTTCATCTAGTCTGAATGACAGTCTAGCAGGATACAGTAATCTTGATAGAAAGGAAAGCCTTTGTCATTGAGCACTCTATAGATATCTTGCCATTTTCTTCTGGCCTATAGTGTTTGTGTGGAGAAGCCTGCTGCTAACATTATGGGTTTTCCTCTGCAGGTGACTTTATTTTTCTCTTGAAGCCTTTAGGATCCTTTCTTTATCCTTATTCCTTTCCATTCTAAATATGGTGTGTCTTGGTGTCTTTAAGTCTGGGTTGATTATGTTTGGGACCCTCTGAGCTTCTTGAAACTTTATGTCTTTATGCTGTCCAGACTAGAGAAGTTCTCAGCTATTATGTCCTGGAGAATGATTTCTTCCACTCCCTCTCTTTCTTTTTATGGTAAGACAATAATGCATATATTATTTCTTTGGAAGTCATCCCATAGGTCTCTGTTGTTGTTTTCAGTATCTCTTAATCTCTTTTTTAGATCTCTTACTTCTTTTAGTTGTCTCTAATTGGTCCTCAATCTTGCTAATTCTGTCTTCAGCCTCATTGTTTCTATTCTCTCTCCCCTTTACTGTTTTCTGGAGTTCATCTATTTTGTTACCCCGTTCTGATACTGTTTTAGCTTGTTCAGCTAGTTGTGTTCTTAGGTCAGATATATCAGCTTTCATCTCTCTAATAACCTTGAGATAACTAGTGTTTTCTTCTAGAGTCTCATTTGTTGTTTCTGCATTTCTGATGACAATTCTTTCAAACTCTTTACTCGCTCCTGTGACTATTTCCCTAGCTAGTGTTTGGATGTTGACCTCATTATTTTGTGCTTCAACCTTTAGTGGGATTTTACCTGAACTCTTGTCCTGGTTCAGTTCTCTAATATCTCTTTTTGTTGGTTTAACCATTTTATATAGAATCTTATGAGGTCCCTCTCTCAGTACTTTTCAAATTACTGATCACTCTTTCCTGGATTGACTTGTGTCTAAGTAAAGTAATTAAAGGGGTTCATAAATTGACAGTTGTTTCAATATTATTTTAACCTCTGAGTTGGAGCACAGTAGCTTAAAAGCCTCTTTTGTCCTTTTTCTTTCCTGTAGGCTATGGGAGCATGAAGGTTTTTAAACTATAAGTAGGCTTCTTAGCTTAATCACTGACTCCTGACCATGAGATAAAGCAAAGTAGGGCAGAGATAATCCAGTGGTTATGCAAAGAGACTCTCACAGCCCCACTGCTAGGTCACTGGCGTATAGATCCTCTCCTGAGTTTCCTAGTTAGTTCTCTTTCAACTGGTGTCAGCTCAGGACCTCCCCTCTGCTGCTTCAGATTCTGAGGGCAGTAGCATTGGAGACTCACAGTTGCATTTGGTGAGTCTTAGGGGAGTCTTCTCCTCCCTTCATCCATCTTTTTGTTGGTGAAACAGAATGGAGGTAGTGTCTCAACTGGTAAACTGCAGAACTGTTACCAGCCACTTAATCTCTTCCTAGGCTCCTCTCTGTTGAGGAGCCACACATGTTTGCACTCACTGGTGATTTGGTGGGTTCTTTAAGTCTTTCTATCCCTGTCTTGTTGTGATCCCAGGTGGTTCCCTTTGGTATTCCTACTTGACCCAGGAGAGGAGAGGAGAGAAACACAGCTGCTGTTCTGTAGCCCTGCTTCAGGAAGTCCCCAAGGCAAATGTTTTATATATAAACGTTATAAATATAGTTTTCCTTCTATCTTGTGTTCTTGGGCTAATTTGCCTTAATTTCATTTGCTATGTACCTTTTATTGTTTTTAAAATGTAATAGGATAATAATATATTTGACGTGTGGTAATTGTATCCGCCATGATATATAAGCATAAAATTAAAATATAAATAATAGACTCATAGTTATGTATGGTGTATAAAATATGTATATTTATTATGTGAACATGAATAAATTTTAAAACTCACAGACAATTTCTTGAAACAGGACAAGAGAGATATTATTCTGTGATTTTTGTTAGTGAAAGTCCTTTGAGAAAACAAATGTGAGATTTCTGAAAAGCAAGGAAGATTTTTTTCTTCAACGGATAAACTCACAAATCTTCTTTTATCTAGTAAAGAGAAGATATACCTCCCACATGCGCAGTAGTAAAATGCCTGTTGCTATATGACACTAAGCCAGACTTAACTATACACCAAGACTAAGGAAACAGGGATAACATGAGAGGAACTACACCAAAAAGAGGATTAAGTGTAAGCAAGCATTCTTTGTAAATAGCCAAATAGAAATTTAGGTTTTGAGATTCTTGTGACTTGTAGCACAATCGCTACATTTGCAGTTGTCACTTGAAGGAAGTCATAGTCAGCCTCTAAATAAAAGGTCAGTGCTCCTTTAATAATTTTTTATGATAACATGTTAGATTTAGTCAACAGGTAGTAGTATTATATTAAATACTCTTTAGAAGAAAATTATCACCAATCTTTTTCAACTTAGTCACTCAATGTATATTATCCAAACAAAAATGTATACTACCCAAGGTAGGATTAGAACAAATATTTCTGGAAATATTATTAAAGGATAAAACCATTTTGTACAACTCCTTGAGTGATCCCCGCAAGCTATTTGCTCTCCATATGATTAACTAAAATTAAGTCTTATCATGAGATCATGCACACAAAAGTTCTAATAAGATTTTTGGCATTTACCTCACTTATTAAACATTAGCATCTGGCATGAGAGAGGACCAACTTTGAACCCAGGCATACCATATGGGAGTGCCATGACTCAGGGAATGGGGTGGAGGGAGTTTCGGTTTTGTGTTGTATCTCTCTTTCTCTGTCTGTATCTCCAATATATCTATGTACATCTGAAAATGCCAGCCTAGAAAGATGGAATAGTATGCTTGTGAAATTCCAGAGATATCAACATAGTAAATATCGATCAGAAACTTGTGAGAAGTTTCTAACCTGAAGGACATGTCAAAAGAAGAGTAAGTGACTTAGTGACAGAAGTAAACATATACTCACTGGATTAGAAATGAAAGACTGGTGGGGGATCAAGGTAGTGGTGCACCAAGTTAAGCACACATAGTTCTATGCAGAATGATCTATTCAAGGACTTGGTTCCAGCTCTAGCTCTCCACCTGCAGCAAGGGCATTTCAGGAGCAGTGAGGCAAATGGCCTCCAGAGAAGTAGATTTGTAGTGCCAACACTGAGCCCAGGCAATATCTCTGATGGCAATAAGAGAGAGACACAGAGAGGCAGAGACAGAGAGAGAGGAGAAAGAGGGAAGAAAGGAAAAAAGGAAGGAAGGGAGGAAGGAATGAAGGGAAGAAGGAGAGAGAGGAAGGGAGGAGAGAGAGGAAGGATGGAAAAATGGTACTCATGAAATATTATATAAAATGAGAATCATTCATTATTTTCTTCAATAATGTCCAATTATAACTTCTGTTTTCTTTTAGAATTTTTGAAATAAAGTAATGAACAAAAATATCTGTCAAATCAAAAAATCCTAGTGTGTAGTTATAAATAACAGCATTAAGTTAGGTCGTGTTGGTAAGATAATGCTTGACCAATAAGTGTGTCAGTTCAATTCTTCTGTATATTTGGGGGGACAACTTGGAGGACTGACCTAGACAGAGGAACGACCAGTCTTTCTTCAAAATGGTAAACATATGTTGTGGTTTTTGAATAAAGACCATCCCTTCAATGTGGCCAAAGTTAAGTTGAGTTAGTAGAGAATAAATATCTACTGAAAGTCAGCCATAGGTCAAACAGAAGTTTATAGAAAAGTGTTTTTCAAAGTTTTGAGTCTAGGATCCCTGGAAGGATCCAAGAGTGTTTATGGAAGACTAAAAGGTCAAAAATATTCTCATATAAAGACTGGGGTGCTGGGAAGGTAGTTCATTCTGTAGAAGCACTTAACATTTATGTCTGATCTAGTAAGGGTCAGAGGTTTAATCTGCCACTAGACTTATGCCAGAAAAAAGGAAGTCTCCTCTCTCTCTTTCTCTCCCTCTCTCTCTCTCTCTCTCTCTCTCCCTCTCAATATCTCTCTCTCTCTATTTTGTTACATAAAACAAAGTTTCATATATTAATACAAATTTTCTGGTGGGTAATCAGTCAATAAAAGTACATTTTTAAATTATCTTTATTTATTCATTGGATATAGACAGCCAGAAATCAAGAGTGGAGGGAATGACCAAGGGGAAGAAACAGAGAAGAGACACCTACAGCCCTCCTTCATCACCTGTGAAGCTTCCTCCTTGCAGCTGGGGACCAGGGGCCCCAGGTCCATGTGCTCTGTAACATGTGTGCTCAACCAGGTGCACCACCACCTAGCCCCAATAAAAGTGCATTTTTACTTACTTTTTCTTGCAAATAATTTTCACAAGATAACTGCAAAGATGGACCAAACAGGTTGTTTGTTAGAACACCCCGCCAAGCCCGTTAGAACACTTCTATAACATTGGAAGCAATTTAAGTATTTGAAACTACAACACAACTCACACATCAGCAGAGTGCCATTTCCACTGTAAGGATCTCTATTCTCAACACTCACTATTATTATTTTAATTTTTATTAGTGATTTACAAAATCACAGAATAACAGGGATGCAATTCCACACCAATATCAATACCTTTTAACATTTCTTTTTCTTTCCTTTTATCATTCTCACTGTATTTTTCAGACCACATGTTTATGGGTAGAGTGTACTGATGGATTTTGGAGGAGGTGTGATATTGTACAACTGAGAAAGTAACTGTCTCTTTTAAATTTTTTATACTTATTTATTTATTTTCCCTTTTGTTGCCTCTTTATTGTTGTTGTAGTTACTATTGTTGTTGTTATTGATGTCATCATTGTTGGATAGGACAGAGAGAAATGGAGAGAAGAGGGGAATACAGAGAGGGGGAAGAGAAAGATAGACACCTGCAGACCTGCTTCACTGCCTGTGAAGCTACTCCACTGCAGATGGGGAGGGGGCTCGAACTGGCATCCCTACACTGGCCCTTGTACTCCGCAGTCACCTGTGCTTAACACATTGCGCTACCACCCGACTCCCAGTAATTGTCTTTTTATGTTTCTTCATAAGTAAATAAATATTCAAAACTACAGAATTAGCACAGTGACAGTCTTGGAAAAAGTACTAGTACTATCAAAATGAGGTAGCAAACAACAGTTGATTTACTTAGATATTCGCAAAATATACATTTAAGTGACGTTGAATGAGGACGGAATTTAAATGGTTTATATCTCACATTCCATAAGGATATGCACAAAAATGTTTATAGTATTTAATTTTGATTCTATACATCTAGAGGTAATTGTAAATTTTCTCATTGTGATTTCTACATGTTAGAATTTTTTATACAATATATTTATTGTTAGCATAAATTATTAGGAGAGGATTCGAAGTGATGTAAAGCAATAAAGTTTCTGTAATCCACTGAAGTTTACTTCAAGATAAATGTTTCAAAAGAGATGATATGGATTTGACTTGGACTAGGGATTAAAACTGAGAATTTTATATATCAGGGCCTAATAATTCCTCATCAAACCTGTCAATTTCAAATTTAAGTTATGTCTGATATATCAGAAATGTTAATTCAGAATATTCTTAAAAGAAATGGTTAGATGGTAGAAGTTTAAGGTCTCAGTTTAAAGTACACCAGCTAGCTATTTCGTACTGTAGATAGTATGAATACCTGCTTGTTTTTCTCCCCAGGTAGTAAGTAGTAGCAAATGATTTTTGCTTTCTGCAAGTCTGTCTTTTTCCTTCGTTTAACTGTCAGAGCAAAAACATGTTAAGTTAACATAAATGGAGAGTGCCTGCTGTGGAAAACATCTCTTTTGACTTTAAAAAAAAAAAGAGGAAGAAGCAGAAACATTAAAACCTCTGTCACTTCACAGTGAAAACTGACGACTAAAAGCTGTAAGCTGGAAAAGTTTCAGTTTTGTTGCCAGTTCTTGAAAGATAGCTGCCTATTTATGAACAGTCGGTGATACCCCACCCCAGCCCTTGATATCAACTTATTTCCTGAACTTTCACTGCTGGCTAGTTATCTAATAAAATAAGCAGCTCACAAATTTCCCCTTATTAAGTCAGCTTTGAGAAAATTTCAAGCAAGACCAATATGATCTTCTGTAACTTTTCATTTATCTTTTCACTGTTTATTTTTCAGGAGGATAGCTCTGTATTTCAGTATTTGTATAGACTAAAATATACACCCCTAAATAGAGTTCCCATCTACCACCAGATGGTTGATTTACCTTACCTGCCTCTCATTTCCCTTCACTTCTGACAAGTCAACATTCTGTCCTCAGAGTGAAGTAGGACTCGCCATGAACATGTGACAGAATAGTTTAGCTACTTGTCTTTAATGCACAAATCTCTGCCTTCAAATTTAAGAAAAGGTTTATTCAAGTTCTATCGTCAATATTCGCATCACTGTTTTCTATAAAACATCCAAACTACCAAAAACTCACGCTTTAACTCTTTAATTTGTCGTGTGCAGCAGCTAAAAGGATATAGTTATTAAACTGATATAAAATTGACCTTGATAATACATCTAGAGCAAGTTTTCTTAACTGGAAACCACTGGCATTTAGACTCAAATTTTGTGTTGTAGGAGGTAGTCTTGTGTGTAGAATTTTATTTATTTATTTATTTGTTTGCTTCCAGGGTTATTGCTGGGGCTGGGTGCCTGCACTCGGAATCCACTGCTCCTGGAGGCCATCGTTTTTTCTATTGTTGTTGCTGTTGTTGGATAGGACAAAGAGAACTTGAGAGAGGAGGGGGAGATAGAGGAAGAGAGAAAGACACTTGCAGACCTACTTCACCACTTGTGCAGTGACACCCCTGTATGTGGGGAGCCAGGGGCTTGAGCCTGGATGCTTGCGGCGGGTCCTTGAGCTTAGCTCTATGCTTAAACCAGGGCAATATCGCCAGCCCCGCACCCCCATTAGAATAGTTTGTTGTTAAGTAGAGTATAGTAGCGATATATTGAGCTCATTTGTGAAAATCAAAAGTACCTTGAAGGGAGCCAGGTGGTGACATACCTGGTTAAGAATACACATCAAGAACCCAGGTTCAAGCCCCTGGTCCCCACCTACAAGAGGAAAAACTTCACAAGTGGTGAAACATGGCTGCAGTTGTCTCTCTGTATCTTTTCCACTCTATCTCCTCCTCCCCTCTCAATTTCTCTCTGTTTCTATCAAATTATAAATAAGTAAATAAATAAAAATTTTTAAAATCACCTTGAAACAATGTACTATATTGTTTCAGTGTCAAAATATTTCCTACCCATAAGTATTTTATCTATAAATATTAAACTGGAGCCAAGTGGTGGTGTACCTGGTAGAGTGCACACATTGTCATGCACAAGGTCCCAGGTTCAAGTCCTCAGTGCCCACTTGCAGAGGGAAAGTTTTATGAGCAGTAAGGCAGTGCTGCAGATGTCTTCCTGTTTCTCTCCCTTTCTACCATCCCCGTCTTTCTCAATTTCTCTCTAACTCTGTCAAAAATAAATAAACTATTTAAATATATACAAAGATTAAAGTGAATTGTGCAGTAATTAGTAAAGCATACATTGAAAGAATAATCTGTGATGTTACAAGTATTACTATGATGGGATTAATGCAAATTGGTTTTGATAAAATGTGTTAGTTTATCTTCAGGAACTTCTTCATTAAATATTAATGTAGAAACTAGTTATCATAGATTTTCATAACTTAATATGTGATGGCAGAAGGATATTTTGCATGTGTAATCATTTTCCTTTTGTTGGAGTTCATTTTGCTTTTGTTTTAACAACAGATTAGACCTCAGTAGCAGCTATTGGTGGTGCTGTACATCACAACTGGTATCTCTTGTATGTAAGTCCCATGTGCCATTTCTCTGGCCCTGTAGTCACCAGTTTTAGATGAGCAGTGTCATAATAAATGTCACAACTGACCTTACATGTGAAGATACTGCTGTAGGGAGATCCAGCTGTGGAGAAAGAATGACTTCTGGTGGGGACAAACCAATTCAGAGAACTTTTAATGTGTTTTAATTCTTAAATTGTGTTTTTATTTTATTTTTATTTATAAAATGGAAATACTAACAAGACTATAGGATAGGAGGGGTACTATTACACACAATTCCCATGCCCAGAATTCTGTATCCAATGCCTTCCCTTGATAGCTTCCCTATTCTTTATCTCTCTGGGAGTGTGGACCCAAGATCATTATGGGGTACAGGAGGTGAAAGGTCTGGCTTCTGTAATTGCTTCCCTGCTGAACATGGGCATTGGCAGGTCAGTCTATACTCCCAGCCTGTCTCTCTCTTTCCCTAGTGTGGCAGGGATCTGGGGAGGCGGGGCTCCAGGATTCATGGTGAGATACTCTACCCAGGGAAGTCACGTAGCATCATGGTAGCATCTGGAAACTGGTGGCAGAAAAAGACAATATCTAAAGCAGAACAAATTGTTAGCTAATCATGAACCTAATGGCAAAGGATATTGCAGATGAAGATTTGATGGTATGTTTTGGGGAAAAAAAGTAGTAGGTCTATTTTAGGTATATTCTAACATGTGTTTTAATTACCCTTCACACAAATAAAACATCTGAATTTCAGTTGACATATGGAAAAAATCTTGAAGAATTAAGACTCTAAATTTAGAAGATTTAACATTCAACAACAATTAGAGGTATATACATGGTAAGGATTCTATTAGTAGGGTATGAGTGGTGGATCACCTGGTAGAGCACATGATACCATGTGTGAAGACCCAGGTCAATTCCCTATTCCCCACCTGCATGGGGAAGAGGCTTCACCAGTGGTGAGACAGTGTTGTAAGATATCTTTCATCTCTCTCTCTCTCTCTCCCCCTCTCTCACTGTCTCTCTCTCTCTCCTTCTCTCCCCCCTTCCCTTGTCTCTCACTCTCTATCAAAAAGAAAAGGAACAAATCCCATATGAATGATATGAATGATAGTGTTGGGCGTTACTGGTGATAATGCTAGTGTCAATCTTTCACTAAAAAAAAAAAAAAATGAGTTATGTTCTTCTTACTATCTATGTAATACCAGGACATTTTTTGTTCTAGTTTTTATGTATACAATTTTTTCCCAATAATAATAATTTAATTAGAATAATAAAATATAGAAATATTAGGGTTGAATTGATATCTTTAATACAATTTTTTCAAGTGATCAAGTAAATACATGGTTAAAGTAACTGTCAAGAACTAAAATTTATAAACATTCAGTATATTTTTCTTAATCTTCTGTCCCAAAAAGTGTTAAAAAAAAGAAAAACAGAGACATAAGGAAAGACCGACAAATCTCCAAGTGTGTTTCTTTGGTTTAAGATGTTTGTAGAAACCACATTTCAGTGAAGTCAGTATTTTATATACCAAGTTTCAAATATTCAGAAGACAATCACCTTTATTCATGCCATGTTCAAGTTATTGAAGCAATTCCAACTCAGAAACAATAAAAATCAAAATATTCAATAAAATAAAAATCAAATATTCAGTAGTGAATATTTCTTTAGTTAATTGACTTCAAGCATTTCATTGGACTTCATTTTTGGATCCAAAACCTTGTTAATTTAAAATGTCATCACTCCTCGGCTGACCTTCACATTCAACTAGCTAAAAAATGGAGGCAGAGAGTCAGCAAGAGAAGTGAATCTACAGCACCAGAGCTTCTCCCATTGCTACTGGTGGGGTGGTGTGAGGCTTGAAGCTAAGCTGTGTTCTTGGTAAGTGATACACCCTACCCAGGTAAGCTGTTGTGCCAACATCTGAATTTCTAAAACTCCGTTTATGTATTATATTCAAACTACCAATAGTGTTCATGTTGTAATTTTAGTTTTCTCTCTTATTCTGTACTATATCTTGCATTTAAAGATGGTCAGCCTGTGTTAGGAAACACTTTGAGATATATCTGAGATATATTTGAGTAAAATGTTTTCTAGCTGAGAGGGGTATGGTTTCTGTCTTCTGCTAACATGATCTTAAGGAAGCAATAATATAATATTTGATATATACCAGACACTAGAATATAAAGCTCAAAAAGTCTTAGCATTTGTAGATGAACCAATCATAAAGCACCTACTAAGTAACACCACAATAAATACTAGAGCCGCAGATTAAAAAAAAAACTTGCAGAAACTGGTAGTGCAGTATAAAAAAGAAAAAAAATCAATTAATTGGGATATCATGAAATAAATAATACAGCATAGCTGATGGAAAATGTGTTGCAGAGACATTATAAAAATGACTATTATTGGGCCAGGTGGTGATGCATCGGGTTGAGCACACGTTACAATGTGCGAGCCCCCAGGTTCAA
The DNA here is from genome assembly GCF_950295315.1 of Erinaceus europaeus. Taxonomy (NCBI): domain Eukaryota; kingdom Metazoa; phylum Chordata; class Mammalia; order Eulipotyphla; family Erinaceidae; genus Erinaceus; species Erinaceus europaeus. The sequence continues at coordinate 161,688,311 of NC_080164.1, forward strand.
GCTCCCAGTCCCCACCTTCAGGGGGGAAAACTTTACAAGTGGTGAAGCAGTGCTACAGGTGTCTTTATTTCTCTCTTCCTCTCTATCTCCCTAACCCTCTTAATTTTGGCTCTCTCTATCCAATAAATAGTTTTTTAAAAAAAATGACCAGTGTATGCTATCCTGATCAACTAATACATTCTTCCCCAGGAATATGAAATATATATCCCTCTTATTCATAAATTTTAGAATGATCTTGAGAAGATAGCTATAAAGAATATCAGCCTACATTATCAAATCTGTCTATATTTTAGAATCAACTGAAGATTTTAAACTCTTTAGAGCAAGACCAGAATTGTAGATCCACAAGTTTTGCTTGACAGATAATTGTAAATTCTGTAGGCAAATGTTAAAACTTTAAGGTACTGTTTGGTGGTTGCAGTACGAATAGTACAACACAAACTTAACATTTTGGATTTTGTGATTAACTTCTGTAAAGATAGGTCATTTTGTTTTCAAATTTTCATTTGAAACATCTTTGCTTATTATCACAGTGCTTTGTGGGTTGAGTAAATATTTTATTTTCATTTTGTAAATAAACTATGGAAATCCTTGGGAAAAATGCCCAGTCTCTTGAATTACACGTAACAAATTTTCTACTACTTCATCCCAACTTTTTTATTCTAAAATAAGCTCTTTAAATAACTCAATATTAAGTCTGTATATTTTTATCATTATTGGCATTTTGTTTTTAGACTACTAAAATAATAACGCAAAAGTACTGGGGAAAGTATAAATAAAACTAACAAATAAATAAAGATTATAAGTTGTTAGAATTAAAAAGTTTGCTTTTTAATTATTTTTTGAGTTCTTATAAAGCAGTGAGTTGAATCATCCATAATTATTTTTAATTTCTCTCACTAATGAATACTGTCCTTGAGGAGACTTAGATGAGACATGAAAATATTGAGTTCTTGCCTCATTCAACACTATTCTATATACTTAATATTGTGGGCTGATTATGTTTTCCCACTTCAGATGCATACTGCAAGGCATTCCTTCCTAAAGTAACTACATTAGAACTAAGCACTATGCAAAAATAATAAAGTTTCAATGCAGTCATAAAAAGGAACTCATATTTAATTGGACTTATACCCTTATTAAAAAAAAAAAAAAGGAAGAGAGACCAAAACTCTTGTGACTACTCCACATGTGGTTAAATGGTACTCCCCAACCCTACCCCCCAAAAAAAACTGTTTGTAGCTTGTAACTTATGAATGTGTCATTATTGGAAAAAGGGTCCCTGTAGGTATAATTAAGGATATCCGTATAATAACAGCCCAAGTTATCCAGGTGGACTCCAAATCTAATAAATGAGAAGTATCGGTTTAACATAGTTGAAGCACACAGCAGAGAAAGTCATGTGACTGGGGAGTTGGGCAGTATCCCAGTGGGTTAAGCACATGTGGCACAAAGTGCAAGTACCAGCATGAGGATCCCGGTTCGAGCCCCCATGTCCATATCTGCAGGGGAGTTGCTTCACAGGTAGTGAAGCAGGTCTGCAGGTGTCTCTCCCCCTTTCTGTCTTTCCTTCCTCTCTCCATTTCTCTCTGTCCTAATGACAACAACATCAGTAATAACAACAATAATAACTACAACAATAATAAAAAAACAAGGGCAACAAAAGAGAATAAATAAATAAATATTATTTTAAAAGTCATGTGAAGACAGAGGCAGAAATTGGAGTGATACAGGCACAGCTCAGGGAATGTCTATAGCCTACCCAGAAGAGTCTAGAGTGCGTCCTCCCTTAGGTAATTTCAAGGAAGCATAGTTGTATAAGAACTGTGATTTCTGGATTTCTGACTGTAAATCTGTGAGAGAATAAACTGCTGATTTTTTTCAGTCATTTTCAATAGCTTGATGTAGATAATACCACTGGCAGATTCACAAACTTACTGGGTCGCTTATTGATGGTGCAGACCTAAAACAAAGCCCCCAAATGCCACAGTAAGTACTACAAATTCCATTGACAGTCCACTTAGAGTTTGTTCATTTAATCCAAATAAGTTAAATGCATGTTTAGTTAAGCAAAAACTTTCATAAATTATTAAGAAAATGTAAATCAACAGGGCTCAATCTCTTTACATAGTAGAGGAAACAGAGAAGCAAAGACTTGCTCATAAAGTGACACTAAACACCAGTCTTCGACTGAACCCATTTGCAATATGAATAAAGGTTCATATTAATCACACTTTTTTCAGATTACTTCTTTTCTCCTTGGATTAGTCTACTAGGCATAACCTACCAAGATACCATGGACTGCATAGCTTAAACAACAGACATTTCTCACAGCATTAAAGGCTCATCACAGTGTTGGCAGGGATGCATTGGATCGACCTTCTCGTGGTGCATCCCGTGAGTACCCATTCACTGGGGAAACTGACGATCCTTCCTAGCCAACTGAATACACATGGATCCCAGTCACATTCAAAGCCAGCAACAAGCAGCTCCTGACAGCTTTCAACCTTGTTGTTAAAATTCAGAGGCTCCAGCTGGCCGGGCTAGCTTCACAGGCAGGTAACAGAGATGACCAGAGACATACGGCTGGGCAGGGAAGCTGTATTTCTTTATTCAGGAACAACGATTCATAAACTAAACCAAACTAATCACCAAACAGAACTCTGCTGCCTCTTTCCCCCGCTGCGGCCTCAAGCACTCTCTAACTCTTCAACTCTCTAACTCTCAAACTCTGGAACTCTGGAACCCTCTTGGAGTTCCTTTGGGGCGGGGCCAATTGGGCCCACAAAATTAGCAGGACTGATCCAATTTTCTTGGCGGGGGAGAGCTAGAACAACCCAATGTAAAGCATACAACAATTCCCCCTTTTCTTTTTAACTAAATGACTACAGTATCAAGGGTGTGGGGTGAACAGAAACCTATATCATACAGGCATTTTTAAAAAAAGAAACTGGCACAAACATGGAGAAACATGTAAGCAAGTAACAAGAACCAGTGTGCTGCCAAGGGAAGGCCTGAGGGGGCCGGTCATTTTTTGCCTCTGTGGGCAAAACTTTATCAGCTTAAAAAAAAAAAAAAACATTTCTTGCCTCTGGGGGGCGTACTTGTCTCGACGGACATTTGCATGGGGGTGGGGAAGGGCCTAGAGTCCCAAAGGCAGCTGGCTGCAATTTACTTATTATGAAACAAAACTTGTTAGCATAACCATAGCACAATCTAACGTTTCTAATAGAGAAGGAATTTGAGACTTTTACATATCAACAATGTCTTTTTAACTTTTGTTACACCCATTTAAGATGGAGATGTAACCTAGGTGTGTGCAGGAAAGGAAACCTCAGGCATGAGAATAATTAGCATAGCCATTGTGCGATCTACCATTTCTAATAGAGAAGGTAATGGAGAGTTTTACATATCAACAAGTCTATTTAACCTTTTGTTATACCCATTCAAGATGGAGGCACACCCTAGGTGTGTGCAGGTCTTTAGACCAACTTAGTTAAAATATATTGATTGTTAACTAATTTTTACCTCAGACTTTAAATGTAAGTTAATTTTATCTTTATGAGAATTACGTTGAAAACCTTTTTCATTTAACTTTGACTAGTAAGAATTTAGTCTTAAAGTTACTGTTTACCAAACTTTAAACATACACATAATCATGGTCATTAATGCATAAGGAGAGAAACCTTTGTTATGAAGACATGTCATTTCAAACATGAATTTAGATATGTACTGTCTTAGTTGTTGGGGGGGTGCATTGTCCAGTGGTGGTCTCTTGGGCAGCTTCACTTCTAGGAATTGCAGGTTGTGATCTCTGTACAAATCTCTGCATACTCCAGCTTGTCTGCCTTCAGACCGGACCGGCAGCTGGAGATCTCGTGTGCCCAGTTTCGGCAGGGAGCCCAGGGATCCGGGAGGTCCGGGATCGTTCCAGAATTTATAACACAAGGGCAGGCGGGCCAGCCTTGTAGAAGGTGTGGGCCTAGGTGCCCAGGGGTGGCAGCCATGATAGGCCGCCACAGCCCTGCCCCATGGCCGTGTCATGTCTGCTGCCCTGCTCGCAGTGGACGAGCAGTATGGAGGGATCACACGTCCAGTGCCCTGCGCCACGCGGTGGAGAGCCGGCTCCTGTGGGCTGGCCTGCGTGCTGGCATTGGGCTCCTGCATGTTGGCATCGGGCTCCTGTGTGGTGGCATCGGCCTCCTGCGGGCTGCAGGGCTGTGGGGCTGCGGGCGTGGTGTGCGGGGTTGTCTGGGAGCAGCCAGCTGGCTGGCTGTTTAGCCAGGTTGCGCCTCACCTCCCACCCGCTGGCTATTCTCGCTGGCTGTTCTGAGTTCGCCCGAGCGAGTGCAAACCACAGAGTGGTCCAGAGATAAATGTTCCAGAAACAGCAAAACAGTCTCGTGAAGAAAGATCAGAGGCCTTTGGAGATCTCTTCACAAGCAGAAGAGAAGGCCATAGTACATAGGTAGCTAAATTGTCTTCACTTATCTGAGAGATGTGCAGGTCAGGTCCATGTGGACGCCATTTGTTGTTAAAATTTGGAGGCTCCAGCTGGCCGGGCTAGGTTCACGGGTGGGTAACAGAGACGACCAGAGACATACGGCTGGGCAGGGAAGCTGTATTTCTTTATTCAGGAACAACGATTCATAAACTAAACCAAACTAATCACCAAACAGAACTCTGCTGCCTCTTTCCCCCGCTGCGGCCCCAAGCACTCTCTAACTATTCAACTCTCCAACTCTCAAACTCTGGAACTCTGGAACCCTCTTGGGGTTCCTTTGGGGCGGGGCCAAGCGGGCCTGAGAAATTAGCAGGACTGATCCAATTTTCTTGGCGGGGGAGAGCTAGAACAACCCAATGTAAAGCATACAACTGGTGCATCCCGTGAGTACCCATTCACTGGGGAAACTGATGATCCTTCCTAGCCGACTGAATCCACATGGATCCCAGTCACTTTCAAAGCCAGCAACAAGCAGCTCCTGACAGCTTTCAACCTGATGCTGTTGACTGGCTACGGAAGAAGGGCAAACGCTAGAAGAAGAAGAAGACAGTGTTGTCACATTAGGTTTCTACCTACAGACTATTTCCAGTAGTAGATTACCTTCTGGTTTTGTTCTCACGTGACTTTCCCTTTGTGTTCAAAATGGAGGGATACAAGAATGTAAATCCTAGTTCCATGAGCTATTTCACTGGTATTGTGACTGCTCTGTTATGTGTGCAGACCAGGTTCAAATCCAGCCCCTAGGACATTGAAGGATGTTTCAGTGCTGTGTCTCCCTTCACCACTTCTTTCTCTCCTTTAGATTAGGGATCGTTTAAGAGAAAATAATAAAGTTTATTTTATTATGAGGGGGAAAGAGCTGAAGCACCTAAGTGAATGTTTTTCTTTCTTTCTTTTTTGTCCATTATCAAAACCTTTTAGATGGGTACAAGTTGAAATTTTGGTCATGCCCCCCCAAACTCAATTCCGTTTCTTTCTCTTTTTTATTTAGTAGGAATCATCTTTGAGATAGATAACAGAAGTGAAGCAACTATTAAAATTTGTACTTGCTACTATAATTTTCAGCCAAGATACCTTTTGTACTATGTAAATACATGTATAATAAATACATATAGAAATTTCATGATAAGTGATAAAGGAAATTAATAAATGACTAGGGAGTGGGGAAAATGAATTGATGAACATGGCTAGCTCATCTAAGAAATAATTCCTCTTGATGTTTTTTATTGCTGTTCTCACCTTAATTCTTTCTTTTGTCACAAAGAAGGGTGCTCAGTCTTCTGAAAACTCTGCCTGATTGAGGATTTCTATATAGCCAGGGAAGGTCAGTAATGGATATTTTCACACTTTAGCCAGAAAGAACAGAAAAGAATCTTCAAAGTTTGTAATAAACAGAGCAATCTTCAGGGATCAAAGCAGTCCCTTACATTCAATGCCAGGTGTCTTTCCCAGTCTTTTCTTCACTACTTCCCCAGTCATATTAGCTACTTACTCTGAGCAGGAAGTCACTCACTATTCCTGCTGTCAGAAAAAGTCTAGGAAAAAAAAAGCACAGCTGCTTCAGGCATATATTGTACCTGCCAATTTCAGAAAAAGAAAATAAGGATGATATATAGAGTCCACAGGGTATTCAGTTACTTTTTTCTCTCTACTTTCTCCATTTTTCTCTGTCTAAATGTCTTATATTCCCCTTTCTCTCTCTCTCTCCTTCTCTCTCTCTCTCTCTCTCTCTCTATATATATATATATATATATATATATATATATATATATATATATAATTGCAATTACTTGTATGATTAGGTGAAATAGAACTACAAATGTCTAAAGTAAGTTATTTAGTATAAGAATAGGATTTGCACACTTGTTAAAATACGGGACTATATATGGTGTTATATAATATACTGGTAATGTGACTAAACCAATCAATCACTGTTACAGAATATTATGCTGTTTCTTACAGTATAAAGCATCCTTTTATCAGAAGAGATAAGTATATGTACAAAAGAACAAAACTTTTATCTTTCCAAATGCACTCAATGAAACGATTTTAAACACAAGCATAAGGATATAATCTTACATCCGACCTGTGAAAATTATAGAACTTATTATGATGTACTCATACAATTAAATTACTCACAAATATTTAAAATAATTATTTAGATTTTTAAGAATGACTAAAGTATTATTTTAGAAGATGAATGCATCTGGGCTAAGTGGTGGTACATCTATTGAGTACACATTAAAATACTCAAGGACCTAGGTTCAAGTCCTAATAGTCACCTGCAGGGGGGTGCTTTATGAGTGGTGAAGTAGTGCTTTAAGTATCTCTCTCCCTAATTTTCTGGTTCTCCTTCCCCCTTTATATGTATCTGTCTTTTTAAAAAAAAAAATTAAAGGTGAAAACCAAAAATTAAAAAAAGATGAATGCATAAAAATGACACCTTCAATTATTTTTTTCTTTTTTGATATGATATAACTAGGATTTTTACTGTAAATGTTGATGGTGTACTTAAAAAGGATAGTGTATTCTAGAAACGTCATAGTATTGCAACTATTCATAAACCAATAGCATAAAAGTAGTGGGGGAGAAGACACCAGGAATTATGCTGTGTAATGGTTATATAGATAATGGAGTAAATTTTAGGTTGTCAATGAAAATGGATGGCCAGCATAAGACGTATTCTTGAGTCATAATTAAAAATAATTTTTATTAATATAAAATATATTCATTATGCGTACTGCAATCACACAGTAGACAAGAATCTGCATTTGTGGACAGTTTATTCCTTCTTCAAATAAGAATATAGGTCATCTTAAAAATACTAAATCATTTCACATATTTCAAAAATTACATTGTTGGAACTGGGTGGTGGTGCACCTGGTTAAGCTCACATAGTACTAAGTACAAGGACCCATGCAAGGACCTGGACAAGTATTGAAGCAGATCTGCAGTTGTCTTTCTTTCTCATTTTCTATCTCCCTGGCCCCTCTCAATTTCTCTCTGTCCTATCCAACAAAATAGAAAAAAATGGCCACCAGGAGTAGAGGATTCATAACCCTGAAGGCAAATAAATAAATAAATAAAATTGCATTCTTATTACAAATTGAGTCATAGTAAATATAGTTTCAGAAAAAAATAGACTAGCTACTTCCCTTAATATAATAGTTGATTAAGATACAAGGTTCTCAGAGGGAGGGAGGGGTGTGTGAGGAGGGGGAGGTGCACCTGCAGTATTGACACAGCTTTTCTCACTGTTCCTAATTCTGCATAATATTTTCTGATTGCATTTCACCAAAAATCTTGTTTTTTTCAATTCACTATTCTAATGACTTATCTTATGTTTATGCTATTTTACCTGGATTCAAATAACTACTTTTCTGGATAAGTACTATCATTAGACAGGAACATGTTTTTTTAATCTCACTATGAAAACTCTCAATAGCTGGAAATTGACATAGAAAATAATGCATTTTTTCTTATATGTAATCTACATAGAAGTTTGAACAACTGATTTTGCTTATGCTATTATAGTAAATGCTTATCAAATTTCCCAAACAACTAAGTTACATTCTCCTGTTCTCAACAATTAGAAACCTCTGGATATTGTTTTAACAACACTGACTCACTAATTACTTTAATGTAACCTATTCATTTCTAAATTGAGAAACACTGCCAGATTTACTACTGAGTGTTGGCATGAACAAATTTCATCTCACCATAAGTTAGAAAGGAAATTTCCTAATGATTCAGCAAAGGGCGAATGCATTGTGAAATAAAGTAGCTTCCTTGTGAATATTTCACTTTCTAGTAAATCCCATAATAGAATCTAAACGATCGTGGATTGTTTGCCTAATCCTTTAGTCTAATTCTATTCCCTTGACATCGAAACAAAATGGATGATTTTACTTATAACTTTCTTCCTACTAATTACTTGCCTCCCACTTGCCCTTTTAAGTGCTTGAAAATGCAGTTAAAGGGGAGAAGGAGAGGGAAGGAGGGGGAAGGAGAGGGAAGGAGCAAACCTTATTTGTACACAGATATGAGCTGATTTTTTTTCTAACCAAAACCCATGTGTTTTACTAACTAAAACTATTAACACCTTAAAGCTATCACCTTGAATTGGCAGGAAGTCAAGAAATGGTTGCCATACCTACTTGATATGCTGAACCCATGGAGCCTTCTAAGCTTATACTTGTCTAAATTAGTGATCCCTTCAAGATTCAGATCTAATTTGAGTTATGAGCAGCCTAATTGTGCTAGCTTCTAAATTCAACTGGTGATTTACTCCTGCTTTCATTACCGACCTCTTGCAGCTATGAGTAAATTAAGTACTCAACCAATGGTGATTTTCCCTAATATAACAAAATAGCCGCATACTGATTACATTTAAAATGTCAGATTATATAAACCAGTTTTTTTTTTTTTTTGGTACACTCATTGAAACCTGTGTTTAGAAAAACACATTTGCATGTTGACTGTGGAGTCCTAAACTGCTGGGTTAGCTTCGCCAGAGAGAGGAGAGATCAGGAACTCGAGGTGGAGCGGGAATGCAAATCTTTATTCATGCCGACGCCTCAGAGTTACACATGAGCATAACAGGTTTAGGACATGTGGAGCTAGCAAAATGGCTGCCTCCTGCTATGCATGCCAGCCCTTCTCCAGGTCTTCTCCAGGTTCGACATGGAAGAGAAAGAGAGAGAGAGAGGGAAGAAGAGAGAGCGGAAACAGAAGTGACTTTTATAGAAGAATTCCGGAAGTCGCAAGACAGGACGGAATTGGCTAGGGAAGAGGGTGGAGAAAAGAAAAAGACATTTTATAGCACTACTTCACTGCTTGTAAAGATTCCACCCTACAGGTAAAGATCATGGACTTGAACCTGGGTCCTCCTACTTTGTAATGTGTGCAATCTATCAGGTGCACCACTGCTCAGCATCCCTTTGAGTTTCTCACATCATTGTACCCTTTAAAATTTGAGTGTCAAGAATGAAAATTCTTTCAATTTATTGCTCTTTTATTGTTAGTATCATGAATTTGTGAAACACTCCCTTCTTATAAAAGTTAAAAAATAAACTAAGGCCTGGGAAGAATGTGTAGTAGTAGTGTAGAGCATAGGGCATGCCACTGAACAACAGTCCAGGGGTTGAACCTTCAAAAACCAGTAGACATCTTTGAGCAATTCTCTGGTATAAATATATATATAAAGTTAAATAGTAAGAATAGAGGGTTCACATCTAGGAGATGTTCACCTCGCAGACCTCATATATCCCAGGACATAGATTTATCAAGATTTAATTTCTACCAGCAAATCTCAGTTTTACTATTTTTTTCATTATAACCTCACATGATGACTCAATAATATTTTGAAAAATAAAAAATTATATATGAAACTCAAAGAACAAAATTGTTATAAGGTTGCTAGAAATGCATTTTCAGTATTTCTAGGAGTTTTATATATGGAAAATGTCATTTTTAAAAACTGCTTTAAACATAAGTTATGATTTGGAAACAATGATTTTTAATCACCTAAAGTGATTTTGTCTAAAATATTTCCTCTATAGTTAGGGCACCTTTTGAAGTTTGGTAGTAGTATGTATATTTTAAATAGGGTTGTAAGACCTGCTCATTATTTCATAGTCTGGGAATTTGGGGTTGGTTAACTAAATAGTTATGTTCAGTGCCTTCTTAGACTGCAATGTAATTTTGGGTTGGCTGCTTATTATTTGACCTTGTGAACCTTTTCAAAGTTCATATAGCTGTTGATAGAATTAATTCCCTCATGCTTATAGGACTGACTTTCCAGTTTACTTAAAGGTTCTCTGGAGGGATTTTTTCACAATACATAAACTTATGTCTTTCACACTAGGAAGAATATGTCCCTTTTTCAAAATGACTTAATTATATGTTTCAAGTTATTAGAGACTGATTAAGCAAACTCAGAAAAATATATATGCCATCTTAATTCCAAAGAAACTAAAATTAACATTCTATTTTTCTGCAAAATTATTCATCTTTGCTGAATAATATATCTTAGTCATTGTAGTAATAACCCATCATAGTGACACAGTACACACAAATTGAACTAAATTAATTACATAGGACATGATAGAGCCCTGGGGAGGATCTTTGATTCTTACCTACTACATTTTTTATAATGAACAAGTGCTCTGCACAAAATGACAGGAAAATAATATTTAATATATATTAGTCATTATTATGTAAAGTACTTAACATAGTGTCAAACCCCCCAAAAATGGACTCCCTAAAAAGAAAGTATTATGATCATGATTATTTCAGCTTTTCAGTGACTTTATATAATGTAGCTTCCTTGTCAACACATTCAACCCCAGTAGCAATGGTATTGTTATAGGTCACTAGGTTGAACCTCTTCTTTGAAAATTGGAAATTCTGTCCATTTTACGTTTGTAAAAATAACTGAAATAATTGTTGTGTTATTCCTAAAGTCAAAGACAGAACATCTTTAGTTTCAAAGGTAAAATAACAAATCGCCTACGTTTGTTACATTGTATTGAGGAAAATTATCCTGCTGATTTCACATGGCCAAAGGAATAAGGCATTATTTTATAGAGAAGTTTGCAAACATTGGGACAGTTGAATGTTATCATTATTTGATATTTGAAATGTTGTACTTCAATTTACTATTCAACTACCCATCAAATGTCACCATTCGGTTTTTCTAGGCCCTTGGTAATTAGATGAATTTTAAAATTTAATGTAAAATTTTTTTTTCAAAATTTAGATTTGGGGGGCTAGGCAGTGGCACACCCAGTTAAGCACACATAGTACGAAGTGCAAGGACCTGTATAAGGAGCTGGGTTTCAGCCCCTGGCTTCCCACCTGAGGAGGGTATGCTTTACAAGTGGTGAAGCAGGTCTGTAGATATCTCCTACTCTCCCTTACCTCTCTCCCTCCTCTCAGTTTCTCTCTGTCCAATCCAGTAAAATGGGAAAAATGGCCACCAGGAGTAGTGCATTCATAGTGTTGGCACCAAGTCCCAGAGATAGTCCTTTGAGGGGAAAATTAATGAGGTTGATTTATAGACTAGGTTGGTTTACTTGTATTCAAATCATTTAAAAGTATATTTCAGATAATGATATACTGGGTGGGGGTCAGTTGTTGAGGAAATGGTTTTTGATTCTTCCTAACCAAACACCATCTCTTCTCTGTGGTGTATTATTAAATACATATATATATATATATATATATATATATATATATATATATACACATATATAGCTTAGTAAATTCTAGCTTTGCAAAGTAAAATATATTCTGTATTTATTTTTAGCAATCTATTGAAATATTTTGATAATAAGTTCTCTATATTAGTTATCTTTTGAATCTCAGAGAAATTAACAACAGCAGTGGATCTAAATAGCTACCCCTATTATAACCACTTTCCAAAAATGTGGGTCTGATATTGGCTAAAATGCATTAGTGCCTAGATCTGTTAAAATTAAAAGCAGGTATGCTGGGGAGATAGTATACTGGTTCTACAAAATTAAAAGCAGATCTAAGGTCTTATCCTTGGTAGACTTGCCACTGAATGGTCACTTAAAATTATTTATTTATTAATGAAAAAGATAGGAGTGAGAAATAATATCATATGGTATATGAACTCGGGACCTCCTGCTTGAGAATCCAATGCTTTGGTCACTGTGCTGTATGCCAGACCAATTAAATGGACACTTTTAATAAAAATATCAGACTGTAGTAGAAATTTATTCTCACTTAAAAAATGCCTTCTCAGTATTATGCTTTGTAAATTACCTATTTCCCCAAGATATAGCTTACATTCATTTTAAAGTGATACTTAGAGGTGACTTTTCTATCTTTTATTACAAAACAAATACAGATAAATATTTATTATAAGTTATCAAAATGGTATCAAAAATAGAACAGGATCATAAAATATCGTTGATTTAATGTGTATGTTTACATGGGACATGTAGCTCAATCTTTCTAAAATAATCATCATGCAATAAGATGGAAACTAATATTGAGAACATTTAACCTGTTTAAAAATTCATATATGCACACCCTGATGCCAAAATAAATTCCATTATGTTATAAAACTTCATAGTTACCTTTTAATTAAAAAATACAATATAGTTAAATCATTACATTTTACTAACTTTTTTATTGATTTAATAATGATCCACAAGACCATAGGATAAGAAGGGTACAATTCTTTACAGTTCTTACCATCAGAATTCCTTCCGCATCCCATCCTCTCCTTGGAAGCTTTCCTATTCTTTATCCCTCTGGGAATATGGACCCAGGATCATTATGGGGGGTAGAAGGTGAAAGGTCTGGCTTCTGTAATTGCTCCTATGCTGGACATGGGCATTGGTAGGTCTATCCATACTCCAATCCTGTCTCTCTCTTTCCCTAGTCTGGTGGGGTTCTGGGGAAGAGGGGCTCCAGGACCCATTGGTGGGGTTGTCTGCCCAGGAAAGTCTGGTTGGCATCATGGTAGCATAGGCAACTTGGTGGCTGAAAACCATTAAGATATAAAGCACCAAAATAAAAACCCTGTGGTGAGGGGTAGACATGCAGCTTCCTGGACAGTGGGGGGTGGGAGTGGGTGTGAGGGATGGGTCACAGTCTTTTGGTGGTGGGAATGGTGTTTATGTACACTCCTAGCAAAATGTAGACATATAAATCAGTAGTTAATTAATATGAGAGGGGGAAATCAATTGTATGTCTCAAAGTTTCTCAAAAGACAAACTGAATCTTTTTAATATATAGGCTACGTATTTGATAGGCGGACTCTCTCAAAAGCCTAGACCAAGTAGATTAGAAGCTTCCAATAGCACAGCTATATACAAGATACTGGGTACTGTACAGCAAACCATAACAAAGGGACTTTTCAAAGTTAACCCAATTAACAAATAATGTGATGATAATATTAACTATTGTCTTTTTGAACCCTAAGACAGCAGGAACCTCACATCTTCACTATAGAGCCCCTACTTCCCCCAGTCCTGGAACCCTTGGATAGGGCCCACTTTCCCGTATGCATCTCCCAATCCAAACCAAATAATATTGCATCCGCCGATCACAACCTAACCAAAGCAACGATTGCCATCTCAACATGCTTCACCTCAGACTGTATCCAGAGACTTCACGTGTGGAATGACAACCCTTCAGCTTCATTACTCGGGTGAGACCTTTCCTTTAATAGTACACTCTAATTTCATCTCAGGTAGTTCACTTTCTAACAAAGTCCCATAACCTAGATATACACCAGTTACTGTGAGAGAGAGCTTATGTGCACACGTATCCATAGAACACTGCAAAATATATACCTGAAAGCAGGATTACACTAGAGTTTGCAGTGAGTACCTCCCTAACACTTCCTCTCCACTATTCCAAGCTTGGGATCCATGATTGCTCAACAAATTGTTTGGCTTCATATGTTAACTCTCTTTTCAGTCACCAGGTTCCAGATGCCACCAGGATGCTGGCTAGGCTTCCCTGGATTGAAGACCCCACCAATGTGTCCTGGAGCTCAGCTTCCCCAGAAACACACCCTACTAGGGAAAGAGAGAGGCAGACTGGGGGTATGGACTGACCAGTCAACGCCCATGTTCAGCGGGGAAGCAATTACAGAAGCCAGACCTTCTAGGTTCTGCAACCCTCAACGACCCTGGGTCCATGCTCCCAGAGGGATAGAGAATGGGAAAGCTACCATGGGAGGGGGTGGGTTATGGGGATTGGGTGGTGGGAATTGTGTGGAGTTGTACCCCTCCTACCTTATGCTTTTGTTCACTAATCCTTTCTTAAATAAAAAAATTAAAAAAAAAAGCAGAACAAAATGTTTAGTAGTCAGTAATCTAAAGGTAAGACTATAGCAGATGATATTTAGGATCTCCATTTTAGAAAAAGTTAGGGAGTCTATTTTAGTTATATTCCAAGGGGGACCATTTTACTAATTTTTGCCAGAGCCTGAAACCTAACATGCAGGTGGGCTAAAGATACTGTCTGGAGATATGGTGTCAGACTTGGAAATAGGACTAGAAAGCTGGATCAGGGCAGAAAGTAGTTCCCAAATATGGGAAAGGTATACAAATACCGTTAAGTGTAACCCCCATCGATCTGAACTGGAGCCCATATTCAGCACAGGAGCCTGTGTAATCTCTGCATCCTTGTAGGTCTGAGCTTGCATTCCACGTTCATAGCTAGGAACATTCTAGGCTGCACTCATTTCAGGACCAGTCTTCCTCAGGTGGCAGCGTGTCTTGATTCAGCCGCCTTTTTGGAAAGTGAGTTAACTAACATTTTTATTTTCTCCTTTAATAATAGCAAAATATTTTCACTAAATGCAGATGTATTTTATCATAATTCTATAAATGACAGTGGTTGGTTCTTAATCACTTATGCAAATTATAGAATGAATTGGAAAGGGGAATACAAGTACTAAAAAATGACAATTATATTCAATTCATAATCTGTTTCATAGTTTACTGAAAAAGTGTTAAGTGACAGTTTTAGTCCTAACTTAACAATTAAAATTTTGAGGATTTTACCTTCATTGTAATGTAGCTGTATAGAGATAAGCTAGATATTCAGTAGTTCATAATTTTAAAAAGGAACTATATGTAATTGTATGTGTTTATTTATTATTTGTTCCTAAACATTTCAATGAATTGACAACTCCATTTTACTGTTATAAGCCGGATCAATTTTTGCTTTACCAAATTTTGGTATATACAGTTGTGAAATTATGCCCCTGAATTTTTAAACCTTTCTAAAGCTTGTGAAATCATTAAGCAAAAAAGAGAAAATGATTTTTACTTTACCATTAAGATTGTTGTACGAAGATATACATTTTGCTCTTACCAAGCTTGGCTTCATTGTGCCAGATAAAATGTCAATACAATTTGTAGCACATTCATCACCTTATATAGCTCTCTTCTCTTAAATGAGAAATTTTAAGTTCTAAAATTTGAGAAAATTTCAAAGACACAAGAATATTACTAATAGCAGTCATCCTGTTACAACTTCTTTTTTTCAGACCATGCTTATATTTTAAGGTGTATGCCATTTTACAGTCTATCCTGTTATCCCCCCCCTTGTGATGAGTTTTTACAATTCTTTCTAAGTGTTAAAGTCTTTAATCTGCACACCACATATGCATGGTATCATGTGTTATTTATGTTATGTAGCTTTCATTTAGCATAATATCCTCAAGATTCATTCATATTATTGCAATTGACTTCTGCTATTCTCATGGTTAGAAACTGTTGTTGTCTGTGTGTGAGTGCACATATAAGTGTGTATGTATATATAAAGCCACCCATCTTTTCTTAGATACATAAGTCATTTTATTCCTTTGCTTACTATAAGAAGGTACTGTATACTGACATAATGGACATGGAGTGCAGGTATTACTCTTTCATGTTGCCTGCACTAGGAATCCACTGCTCCTGGAGGTCCTTTTTCCCATTTTGTTGCCCTTGTTGTCATTATTATTATTGTTGTTGTTGCCATTGCTGTTGTTATTGTTGGCTAGGGCAAAGAGAAATCGAGAGAGGAGGGGAGACGGAGAGGGAAAAAGAAAGATAGACCCCTGCAGACCTGTGTCACAGCCCGTGAAACGAAACCCCTGCAGATAGGGAGCCAGGGCTTGAATCGGGATTATTACACCGGTTCTTGAGCTTCGCACCTACTTGCACTTAGCGCCATGTGCACTTAATCCACTGAGCTACTGCCCACCTGTCCCCTCTTTTATTTCCTTTTGGATATATACTCAGATGACAGAATATTGCATCATATGATAGTTACATTTAATTTTTTTTGAACTTCCATGTTGTTTTCCAAAATGGTTAAACAAATTAACCTCCCCATAAACAGTTCACAAGAATTATTGTTGTTGTTTTGATCTATGTTGTTAGGAATGCCATTATAGCTTAACTTTGTTTTATCACTATTATAAGTAATGATGTGCTATCTTCATGCATAGTAACAATTTTTTGAAGCAAGGTTTTGAAAGGGGTTATACATTAAAACAGGACAGTTTTAGTGCTGCTTGATTCAAGATAATGTGATTGATGCTGAAATGATCTTCAGAAACTTTTTTATTTATCTATTTATTTATTTATTTATTTATTTATTTATTTATAAAAAGGAAACACTGACAAAAACCATAGGCTAAGAGGGGTACAACTCCACACAATTCCCACCACCAGAACTCCATATCCCAGCCCTTCCCGTGATAGCTTTCTTATTCTTTATTCCTCTGGGAGTATGGAGTCAGGGTCATTATGGGGTCAGAAAGTCTTCTAATTCAACCACTCATGTATTTAAATTAGATACTGGTCTTAATAATATATGTTAATTTTTAACAGGAAATCTGGGTTTAAGTATCTGAAAAATTAGGTAATGGGAATAATATATTCATAATATAGTCAATGATGAAATAACAGATAATTAATCTAAGTAGTTAGAACTTCAGTAATAGAGGTATTTGGGCTTTTTCTTTTGTACTACATCTTTAACTGTCATTTTTCACAGTCGTTTCAATTTAATTTGTAAATGATCAACATTGCTAAAATTCAGTTAAGGGAGTTGGGAGAAAGCGCAAGGACCAGTGGGAGGATCCCAGTTCCAGCTCCCCACCTGCAGGGGAGTCACAAGCAGTGAAGTGGGTCTGCAGGTGTCTATCTTTCTCTCCCCCTCTCTGTCTTCCCCTCCTCTCTCCATTTCTCTCTTTCCTATCCAACAATGATGACATCAATAACAACAACAATAATAGCTACAACAATAAAACAACAAGGGCAACAAAAGGGATAGATTTTAAAAAGTCAAACATTTTTATTTTAAAAAAATCTTAAAAAATAAAATAAAATTGAGTCAGTATCTATAATAGGATTTCTCAAGTGAATTTTGTAGACATTGGTTTCTGAAAGTTGCATCAGTATAGCTGATATCCTGAGATTATACCAAAATCACAATACATGTATCATATATTTATACTACTGAATCAAACAAGTGCATCAGGCATATGGACACCTATCATAGTAACAACAAATTTACTCCAGATATGTTTTTAAACTATTTTATTTACTTCAGGAGTAACGGGTAGATAGAGGAAAGAGAGGATGTTTTGGATATTTTAGGATATTTGACCAATTGCAAAGTCACATATATGTATATATAATAAGCTTTCATATATATAGTTGAAACATTCCTATTAGTAAATATGTTCCACGATTACTTTAATGATTTTTTTTACATTAAACATGTCATTTCTGTAGTTTGAGTGCCTCTAGGCAAAGAGCTTGGAAACTGTCATTTTAGTTCCTGCAATGTATAAATCTTCAAAGATAACAGCTGTATTTTCCTGGATTCATCAAAGAACTAAAGCCACAGAACTGAGCACAGAGAGACAGAAGATTCCAAAAATCAGTCAGGATCTACTTATCTGGAGTAGGAGCTGCTAGAGGCATAAACAGATAGGAATATGATTTGATGAGTGGCAGAGACTGAACGTGAACTAGAGCTAGAGGGATAGTAAAGAACTCTTTTATAACAGATAGTATCCTTTGTTTACAGATACTATCTGTAATATAACTGGGGGGGGGGGCTTCCATTGTAACTTTTGCTCTAGAAACTTTACTGGTTTCTTACTGTGGAGAATCAGAAAAGATGCACACCTGAATATTGCAGTAGGAAAGGAAGAACAAGCACTGTGAATTATACTTAATTGTTTTTACACATAATGCAAGTCTAATTCATAGAGAACGAGACTAAAGAAGGTTATCCCATTTTGGAGAAGATCACCTATCAATTCCATCCTTCTAGCCTTTCTATCTCACCTAACTGGGAATAAAATATCAAAACTCATGTGTGAATCATAATACAAGGCATTAGCTCATTAGATGAGTTTCCCTATCTTGGTAAAGATTTATTTACTTTTATAGGAGAGAGGCCAGAATAATATTCAACGCTGGAATATGATTCTGCTGGGGTTTGCGTATCTGGGACCTCAGACATAAAAGTCTGATTCTCTAATGCTGAACTGCCCTTCACTTACAATTAACCTGCATGGCAAAGTAATTCCAGAGAGAAACAGCATTAAATACTGCTATATGCCAACTTACCCTGAGAAGGAACTACTAGAAAAGCCCAAAGAAAACAGTCAGAACAAAATAGTAGATTGTTTTTAATCCTTTGACATAGACATCTATGGCAACCATTAAACAAAATTCTTGGGTAAAGTAAGAGTGGAATAAATCTTCACACAAAAGACATACATAATCCAGGTCCTATTACTGGACATAACATATTTTGTTTCAATAAAATGCTATAAGGCTAAACAAAAGGAAAAAAGATACATTCTGACATAACCATTATGCTGTCTCCCCATGATCTATATAATCAGTCCAATTAAATATTTTCTGTGAACATATTTCTTCAAATCACATCATTCTCTTTGTGTGTGTGTGTGTGTGTGTGTGTGTGTGTGTGTGTGTTAACAAATAATCATTGAATACCTAACAGAGCTGGCTATAAATACACAATGTCTTGGCTTTTTTTTCCTTCTGATGATCTGATCTGAAGGAAAGAGTAATTATTGAGGAGTCATTCCTACATTTATGAGTTGTAACTTCAGCAGAGTAATAAAACTGATTGCTTCTCAGTAGGAAATAACACTAGCTATGCTTATATTTCAATGCTGAATGCATGTTTCTATCACTGTGTATAATGCTTAAGCCTGTTAATATATGCAGCCTGTGAAAGGAATCAGCCAAAGATATGTTGAGTCAAAAAATAATTCCTTAAATTTATCTGCCCAAAAATATTATCTCAGTTCATTTGGTCATACTTCCAGTTAAATATTTACATATGCCCTGTGACATATAGCTCAGGACTTAAACAATTGAGATTTATGCTTTGATTCCTGGCATCACATGTACCAGAGTGATGCTCTATCCATCCTCACTATGTGAAACTCTCTTTCTATCTTAAATGAAATAAAATAATTTATTTTGGGGCTGGGTGGTGGAACATCTGATTGAACACACCTATTACAATGAGCAAGAACTCATGTTCAAGCTCCCAGTTTCTACCTGCAAGGGGAAAACTCTGTGAGTGGTAAAATAGCGCTACAGCTATCTCTTGCTCTATTTCTCCCTTCCCTCTTGATTTCTGGCTGTCTCTATTTAATAAATAAAGATAATTTTAAAAAGAGAAAGTTATTTTAATGGAGGTAATATTTTTAAATAATTTTACATGAAATGGAAAATTTAAAGTTGAGCCCTTTATATGTTTCCAACTGAACTGCCTTATGCAAAACTTTAGTTTGTCAAATGACACAAGAAATCTACTTAGATAATTGGAATGCATTTATTTTCACTTGTCATATAACTTCATGTTGTTTCATATATATTTTACATCATTTTATTTCTTTAAAAAATTAACTTACTACCTGAGGCAACTTTAATTATCAAGGTTACAAATATAAACTTTACACAAGAGAAATAAATAGGAGAGATGAGGACTACTCTAGTAACCAGTTCACTAGAGAAAATAGAGACTTCTTTTAGAAATGTGAAGAACATCCCATAGAGAAGTAAATAAGCTGAGGAAAAACTGAACCAACAATAGGCAAGATATAATTAATTAATTAACTAACTAAATTCAACTTTAAATTATTAATGAAAGGAAGAAATTGGTACAGGAAGACAGAGAAAACACTCCACTATACTACAACTATAGTTATGAATTTATTTCTATAAGAAGTTAATCTCTTATCTTGTATAATTCAGAGTCACTCTTGTGGTGCTGTCAAGGGTTCTGTTAATGATAAATCATGAAAAATGAGAGATAACATAATGTTGATGCAAAAAGACCTTCACGTGTGAAGCTAAACTCAGGTTCTATCTGCTTTACAATCATAAACCAGAGATACTGTGCTCCTTGAGAGAGAGAAAAAGAAAGTCAGATGTGTGTAAGAACAAGTAATATAGAGAAATATAATCTATATTGACAGAATCGTGCCCAAGAAGATATTCAGAGGGCCAACAGATAAATGAAAATGTGCTAAAAGTCAATGATAGTCAGAAAATTGAAGATAAAGACAGTGAGATGCCGCTTCACACCTGTGAGAATGTCACACAGAAACAAGTGTTAGTGAAGCCCCCCCCCAAAAAAAAAAAAAACGGAGAACTTCTACACTGCTGATAAGAAATTAAATTGGTTTGAACACAGTGGAAAACAGCTTTTAAAAAGGATGAGATTATCTCCTTTGCCTAATCTTTAATGGCTCTTAAAATAATCATGCAAAGTAAGATAAGCCAAAAAGGAGATGGGTTTACACCACCTGATCTCACTTATAGGTGGAACTTAGAAATAAAAAGAAAGGGGCCAGGAGATTGTTCAATGGGTTAAGTGCACATGGCATGAAATGCAAGGAGCAGCACAACAAGGACTAGTGCAGCAATTCAGGTTCAAGCCCCCAGCGTCTCAACTTGCAAGGGGGTCACTTCACAGGTGGTGAAGCAGGTCTGCAGGTATCTATCCTTCTCTCCCCCTTTCTGTCTTCCCATTTTCTCTCAATTTCTCTCTGTCCAATAACATAACCCTGGAGGCAAAAAAAAAAAAAAAAAGGAGGGAATACAAGATGAAATTTGTACTAAGTGTGGTTTATTACACCAAAGCAAAGGACTCTGTAAATAGTACCTGAAAGGGTGTGGAGAGGGCATAGAGATCCTGGTGCATGAATGGAGGAAAGTTTTGCAGACATTTAGAATGTGGAGATGAGAAATAGTTCCCATGTAGCAACAAGTATACTATAAAACGTTATCCCACACTCACAAAGGGGGGGGGGGCAGTTGGTGGTGCACCTGGTGAGAGCACATGTTATAATGAACTCAGGTTCAGGCCCTCGGTCCCCACCTACAGGAGGAAACCTTCCTTCACAAATGAAGAAGGGCTGCAGGTCTCTCTCTCTCTCTCAGGGTTGCATGACTTTCTCTCTCTCTCTCTCTCTCTCTCTCTCCCTCTCCCTCTCCCTCTCCCTCTCCCTTCTCTCTCTTTCTCTCTCCCTCCCTCCCTCCCTCCCTCCCTCGTGACTTCTGGCTGTCTCTATCCAATAAATAAAGATAATTTTTAAAAAGGCTCTCAAAAATTTAGAAAACATTTCTGAATTCCAATACTGGAAAAAAAATAGAAAGCACACAAAACATAAATGGAAAGAAACTGGTAACTACTGAAGAGTAGGAAATTAAATGTGACACAAAAGCACCAATTAAGTTTATAGTACCCTGCCATTATTTCTTGTTAGATTGATTTATAAAATCTATTTGAAATGCCATTTGACATTTTCATTATGTTGTCACCTAATCTATTCTAGTCATATTTTGTTTTCTGACCTTTGTTCCCTGACCCAGAGATTAATCAGCTTCTCACTTACTCAAAGACTGGAAAGTATTGAACAGAAAATTCCTCTGTTCTCTCTATAATGTCTGTCTACACTAAAATGATCAGTCCTCTTCCTTCTTTTTCTTTATGTTTCCTCTGACTTTTAATTTTCTAGTGTCTTGTTTTTTTTTAAGGATTTTCTTTTTTTTTAATATTTATTTTATTTATTCCCTTTTGTTGCCCTTGTTGTTTTATTGTTGTAGTTATTATTGTTGTTGTTATTGTTGGATAAGACAGAGAGAAATGGAGAGAGGAGGGGAAGACAGAGAGGAGGAGAGAAAGATAGACACCTGCAGACCTGCTTCACCGCCTGTGAAGCGACTCCCCTGCAGGTGGGGAGCCGGGGTTTGAACCGGGATCCTTATGCCCGTCCTTGTGCTTTGCGCCACCTGCGCTTAACCCGCTGTGCTACAGCCCGACTCCCTTTTCTAGTGTCTTGTACGTATAATGTTTCATTTGTTTTGAACTGTGTTCAACCTAAATTTCTTTTTTGAGAAACAATGTTTTTCTGTTTAGTAGCTTCCATTTTAAGGAAACTTGTGAGTTAAGATATTATGCTATGAAATTACTGATGGAGTATTCCATAAATATTCTGGAATATATAAATATAAAGATTATGGAGTACATAGTAGATGCTTGTCAAAAGGCTATAAATATAACCATAATAATAATAATGAAAAATGTATTATTTAATTATTATTGTTGACATTGAGCAAATAACAAGAGGAGCTGGAGCAAATGCACAAGCATAGGCCAAAGAACACTCTGAATACCAGTTTACACATTTCACAAAACAAATCCAAAGACCTAACAGAAGAATAAATATAAATTCAAAACTATACACTTATCAAAAAAATAACATATGAAAAGGCCTGGATGATTGTGTTTGCAGTCATAGTATTTATTTATCCATTTATTGCCTATTAGGACCTTATACCTGCAGGACACTCCAACTTCCATTGAACCCTTTCTCAATGTTTAAATTTCAGATGTAGACATATAGGGAAAGAGCAGGAGAAGAATGGACACTGTAGTACTTTTTCACCATTCATTGGAGTTTTCACTGATGCTTTTCTTGATGTTGGACCAGGTGAGCTGCTTTGATAAAATGCCAGAAATACAAAACATGAGAGAAGTAATTGATCAGCTGAACTTCATTAATATTTAAGAAAAATTGCTCTTGGTGAAAGACAATATCAAGAAAATGAGAGGACAACTTATAGAGTGTTAGAAAATATTTGCAAAAGATAGATCCAAAATATGATTATAGTTAAAAATATGCAAAGAATTCTAAAAGCTCAACTGCAAGGGTATTAGGAACAGATTAGAAACAGAACATAAACATTTAACAGATCCCTCACTAAAGAAACTCTACAGCTAGAAAATAACCATACAAAAAGATGATTTGTGTGGTAAGGAATCACTAAATACAAATTAAAGTCATGATGAGATACCAGCAGACATTCATTATAGTAATCAAAAATCCAGGACACTGGCAGTGCTGAATCCTAACAAGGATGCAGAGCAACTGAAACTCTCAGACAAAATGAACATGCTCATCAGATAACGTGCTTATTACTGATAGAATGCAAATTGGTACAACTACTTGAGAAGATAGTTGCTTTCTTACAAAGAAATACTTTAGCCGTATGTATTTGCTTCTGTTTTACTGACGAAACCACACTCCATTATATTTACCCAAAGATATCAAAGTCATGCTAGCACAGAATTATATGTCCGCACTATAACTAGTGAGATTTTAGAACAGCTGAAGTGTTTGTCAGTAGAGGAATAAATAAACCGTGATTCATGCAGGCAGTGAACTAGTATTCAGGATTAAAAAATACATGACTTGCATCAAGATATAGCTCATCTGGGAGGGTTGTGCTCTGCCATGCATATGACTCAAAACTGAGTCCAGAATTTACCACATAAGAATAATATGGCATGGAGATATGTTTCTTAATGAATTAAAGGAGGAGGAGGAGCTTATACTGGGGAGGACATTTCTGTATCTTCTCTCAATTTTGTTACAAACCTAAAATCGCTAAAAGCCTGCATTCTTGCTGATATATATATATATATATATTAAACACACTTTAAAAGAGTACTTATGGGGCAGAGGAAATAGCATAATGATTATGCAGAGGACTCTTATACCTGAGGCTTTGAATTTTCAGGTTCAAATGTCAGCATCACCATAAACCAGAGCTGAAGAGTGATCTGGTTAAAACAAAAATTAAAAGAGCACTGGCATAGCTTGTATTTTTAACCTTTCTAAATTAATTGAGGCTACATGATAAAGTTTAGAAAGTTGAATAGCAGGTTAGAGATTCAAATGTAATAAAACAATAATTACTGCAGCATCAGAAATTCACATATTTTATAACCCCAAAGGAAGAGGAGAGAAAAGTAAGATTATAGTTAATGGATTCACAGAAACCAGATTGATCTAGAAAAATAAAATTTATCTGAGATTAAAATGCAGATATATTTAAAGAGAGAGATTAGAGAGCAAAAAAAAAAATAGTCCTGATATCAGATAAAAGAATTATGTAGCACAGTATAGTATCTTGTTTATTTATTTAATTTAAAGTATTGAGTAGGATACAATTTTTTAAATATTTTATTTATTAATGTAAAAGAAGGAGAGAGAATTATTTCTGGGCTTTCAGTTCTGTTCCACTGGTCTGTGTGCCTATTTTTATTCCAGTACTATGCTGTTTTGATGATGATGGCTTTATAATATAGTTTAAGGTCTGAGAGTGTGATGCCTCCAATTCTGTTTCTTTTCCTTAAGATGGTCTTGGCAATTCTAGGTGTTTTCATGTTTCAGATAAATGATTGTAGTGTTTGTTCTATTCTCTTAAAGAAGCTTGGTGGAACTTTGATGGGTATTGCATTAAATATGTATATGGCTCTGGGGAGAATATTCATTTTGATGATATTTATTCGTCCAATCCATGAGCATGGGATATCTTTCCATTTCTTGGTATTAGTTTCTATTGCCTTGAGTAGTGACTCATAGTTTTCAGTATATAAGTCTTTCACTTCTTTGGTCAACTTTTTTTTTTTTTTCCGAGGTATTTGATTGATTTTGCTGAAACAGTAAATGGGAGTGATTTCTGGATGTCTTCTTTTTCAGATTTAGTGTTTATATAAAGAAATGCTACTGATTTTTGTACATTGATTTTGTAGCCTGAAATCACTAGTTAATTAATTTGAGAGGGGGAAAATTAATTGTATGTCTCAAAGTTTTTCAAAACACAAACTGAATCTTTTCAATATATAGGCGGTGTAATTGATATGCAGACTCTCTCAAAAGCCTAGACCAAGTAGAACAGAAGCAACCAATAGCACAGCTATATACAAGATACTGGGTACTGTACAGCAAAACCTAACAAAAGGACTTTTCAAAGTTAACCCAATTAACAAATAATGTGATGATAATATTAACTATCGATTGTCTTTTTGAACCCTAAGACAGCAGGAACCTCACATCTCCACTATGGAACCTCTACTTCCCCCAGTCCTGGAACTCTTGGATAGGGCCCACTTTCCCGTATGCCTCTCCCAATCCATATCAAATAATATTGCATCTGCCGATCACAACCTAACCAACACAACAATTGCCACCTCAACATGCTTCACTTCAGACTGTGTCCGGAGACTTCACATGTGGGATGACAACCCTTCAACTTCATTACTCGGGTGAGACCTTTCCTTTCATAGTATACTCTAATTTCATCTCAGGTGGTTCACTTTCTAACAAAGTCCCAAAACCTAGATATACACCAGTTTCTGTGAGAGAGAGCATATCTTCACACATATCAGTAAACTACTGCAAAATATATGCCTGAAAGCAGAAGTACACTAGAGTTTGCAGTGAGTACCCCCCTAACACTTCCTCTCCTTTATTCCAAGCTTTGGGTCCATGATTGCTCAACAATTTGTTTGGCTTCGTATGTTAACTCTCTTTTCAGTCACCAGGTTCCAGATGTCATCAGGATGCTGGCCAGGCTTCCCTAGACTGAAGACCCCACCAATGTGTCCTGGAGTTCTGCTTCCCCAGAGACACACCCTACTAGGGAAAGAGAGAGGCGGACTGGGAGTATGGACCGACCAGTCAAGGCCCATGTTCAGCGGGGAAGCAATTACAGAAGCCAGACCTTCTACCTTCTGCAACCCACAATGACCCTGGGTCCATGCTCCCAGAGGGATAGAGAATGGGAAAGGTATCAGGGGAGGGGGTGGGCTATGGAGATTGGGTGGTGGGAATTGTGTGGAATTGTACCCCTCCTACCCTATGGTTTTGTTAATTAATCCTGTCTTAAATAAAAAAATAAAATAAAATAAAATAAAATAAATAAAAAGGAGAGAGAAAAAGAACCAGACATCACTCTGGTGCATGTGCTGCCAGGGGCTGAATTGAGGACCTCATGCTTGAGAGTCCAGTGTTTTATCCACTGTGCCACCTCCTGGACCACAGGATACAATATTTTATCATTTTTTAAATTTTATTTATGTTATTGGTTAGGACAGAGAGAACTTGAGAGGGAAGAAGGAGGGAGACAGATAGAGAGACATCTGCAGACCTGCTTCACCCCTTGTGAAGCTTTCCCCTCTGCAAGTGGGGCCTGGGGGATTGAACCTATGTCCTTGTACACTGTAGTGTGTGCACTTAACCAGGTGAGCCACCTCTCAGCACCAGGATACAATATTTTAAGCATGCAAATTAAATGATGAGTTTCCAGTAACAGATGCCACCTACAAGAATGATGACATTTAGGAAAAAAAAAATAATGCAAGAGTGCTTGCTTAAGAATCAAAGAGTAGTAGTCTGGAATACTAGCTATAGTGGTAAAATAGAACCTGAATTCTTTTTCTTATGATTTTGCTCATTGGAATCAAAGTGTAGCAGTGAGGACATCAGTGTGAAATAGAAGAGGAGGTCATGGCTTCTGAGCAGAGCAAAGATTGAACAAGTAAAGGAAACAATGAGCAAAAGAATACCCACTACAATTTATTTTCAGAGAAACAAGTTAAAAAATCAAAGAGTACAATTTGAGAAGTGTGAGAGGAATATTGTGTACTATGTCTAGAAAAGTAGATTGCTATAATAGTTTAACATTTGGAGGAAGTAACAGTTGGTAGAATTAAGTAGTATAGTTTGCTGGCAATCAAGGCATTTATAAAAGTGTTGTTCAAAGATTCATATAAGCTGCTAAACACAATGACTGGTACTATGTGAGTATTAGTATCATTTCATGTCTGTTAATAAGCTGTTCATACTTTCAGATACATTTTTAAAGTTTTTTTTATAAAGATGGATGCCATTTTGAAAACTTTATTTATTTATATATTCCCTTTTGTTACCCTTGTTTTATTGTTGTTATTGATGTCGTCATTGTTGGATGGGACAGAAAGAAATGGAGAGAGGAGAGGAAGACAGAAAGGGAGAGAGAAAGAGACACACCAGCAGACCTGTTTCACCGCCTGTGAAGCTACTCCCCTGCAGGTGGAGAGCCAGGGACTCCAACTGGGATCCTTACTCCAGTCCTTGAGCTTTGTGTCACTTGCTTAATCACATTTTTAAAGTTTTATAGAAAAACTAGGGAGTGGATCTCCTGTTGACTATTTTCCAAAAGAAGAAAACATTTATTCCAAAAAGGAAATATTACCAAAAATAATAAGCAATTCTTTATTTTTTTAATTTTTAATAATTTTCCCTTTTGTTACCCTTGTTGTCTTTTTATTGTTGTTGTAGTTATTATTGTTGTTATTGATGTCGTTGTTGGATAGGACAGAGAAAAATGGAGAGAGAAAGGGAAGACAGAAAGGGAGAAAGACACCTACAAACCTGCTTCACCTCCTGTGAAACGACTCCCCTGCAGGTAGGGAGCTGGGGGCTTGAACCTGGGTCCTTACTCCGATGTTTGCGGTTTGCACCACCTGTGGTTAGCCTGCTGCGCTACCCCCCAACTCCCTCTTTAAATATTGTTTTTCTTAATACATTCTTCAAATATATTTTTCAGGAAAAATTACAGGTATCTTTTAATGTTCATACTTTCATATTTAAAAATACTTTCGTTTTAAAGATAGGTGGTAGAGGATAGTTAGATAAATAGGCAAGCAGGCAGGCAGGCAGATAGATGATATACAGAGAGAAAGATCACTGCACAACTCAGTTCTGGTTTATGATAATGCTTGCCTTGAACCTGGGAACTCAGAGCTTCAGGCATGATTCTTCTGCATAACCATTATACTGTGTCCCCAACCTATGGCATATATATATATATTTAAGAACATTGATTTGTAAACTATTCCTGTAAATCTCCCAGAAGCAGCTTTTATATGCATGACTCTAAGCTACATGTTTCTTATTATTTAATAATACACTTGATGTGGCTTTTTCTGATAAGGCTAAATTAAACATATTTCTTTTTGGAAGTACTTATTCATAAACAGCATTGCAGTAGCATGAAGTAAACTGTTGTGGGGAAAATCTTGAATTCATACAGACAATTCTGTGCAACATATTCACAATAACAGTACTGTTATAACTGGAAATACAAGCAGTTTAGATGATGAGTATTGTTCTTATACCTAAAATACTGTTTAATTCTGATGAGCATTATTGTTAAGGCCACAGAAGGTAAAAGTGCTACACATATAGACTTAAGTCAAGCAATCTGGAGTCTTTTTGACAGTCATTGCTAATAATGTATTTATAGTTTAGAGATGTCACACAACAAAAAATATAGATGGTTAACTTTTACACTATTCAGCCTCAGTCAGAATACCGACATATATGGATAGAGAAAGTAGTAAATCAAATAGTTACTTTCCTTATCACTTTACATGATCTTGCTGTGTAGAGAAATAAAATTATTTTTCTAGGGTGTCTCAACTATGAGGTGGTAAAATTAAATTTAAGCTGTAAACCAATAATAATAATAAGCCATCATCTTAATAAATATATCTTAATATTATATAACATTAATATCAATATTAAAGTAAATATCTTAATATTATATTAATTAATATAATTAATATTAATTAAATTACAATTAAATATCTTAATATTATATAATATCTTAATAAATAAAATATTGCTTTACTCAAAAATATAAAATTGAACTCCACTTGTACTAAATTTAGTAGAAAAATAAAACAGTGACACTGATTTAAAAATATACATAGAAGAAGGGAAGATGGTGGACTGAGAAGCTGTAACAGCATGTGCTCTGATCACATCTTTTGGAAACCGTAGGATTTTCTGCCTTTAGCAGGCCAGTCAATAAGGGGTGACACCAAAGAGGTGATTATAATTTAATTTGGGTTAAGAATTAGAGTAAAGGTGGCACGGACTAGCAGGCGGGCTGCTCCAGACCTCCCAGGCGGCGGCGGGCAAGGCAGGTGTGCAGGGCATTGTCCTCTGCACAGGAAGGCGGCTCCTCCGCCAGTTGCAGAGCGCTGCTGGGCGGCCGGCAGAGGACCTGGAGGGAGCACTATAGCTTGGGGGTTTTCTCTTGGGAGTCTCCAGGGGCCACCGTGACCCTGAGGGCGGATCCAAGACTTCTTAAGTATAGCTCTCATTGGATCAAAGGACTTGGAGCTAGTTTTCATTTTCGAAAAATCCTTTTAAAAAGTCTGGAGGGGGGGTTTCCCAGAAGATGGCGTACAGAGAAGCTGCTAGCCGATGAGCTCCGAACACATCCCCTAGAAACAATAGGATTTTCTGCCTTTAGCAGGCCAGCCAATAAGGGGTCATAGCGGTGACAAAGAGGTAACTATAACTTAATTGGATTAAGAATTAGAGTAGGGGAAATAAATTATTTTTTCTTCCTTTTAATTTTCAAGCATACCTCCTTCCTGCCCCACCCCCCATAAGCAGTCCCTGGGGACCAGCTCCTAGCAGGATACCCCACACCACCAAAGAGGGTGTTTTTTTGAATTAACTGATACACATTTGGGAAGTTCCTTGCACTGCTCTTTAATTACAACTCTTTTTCTTATCTTCTCCCATTTCTCTCTCTTGTCTTTCTCTCTCTCTCTTTTTTTTTTTTTTAATATTGTCATACACTTCTTCCTTCTTCTTTGCCTTTCTGAATTTGTGAATTACTTTGGGGAAAAAATCTGACTCAGAGTGGACTCTCTATGTGTGTATCTCTGCTCTAGTTCCCTTTCCCCTCTTGTTACCCCTAGAATATACTGTGGATAGTAGATTTGCATAACTGTCTATTCTTGATATCCTCTCTTTCTTTTCTCTTTCTTCACTGGGATATGGTTACTATTTTTTCACGGACTGGAGAAATTGTTTGGCTAACTGGTAACGATTAACTACTTCAATACTTACTTCAGTTGCTACAGTAATTCCAGAGGTTGGTGAGTGCAATTGTCATAAAGGTATTCAGTACAGTGTTACTTGTACTCAAGACACAACAACTGAGGAACAACAGAGCATAAAAAAAAGAGAAACACATAAATAAAAAAAAATGGGTAGATCAAAAACAAATAAAACTGCTACTCCAATGAATGAAGACAAGAGCCCAGAAGAAACTACAAATCAGTGAGATGTAACCATAGATAAGAAAAGTATGCAAGCAATAATAAACTTATTAATCACAGAAATGAAAACAACATTGGAGGAAAGGAATGGCAGTATTAGGGAAACAACAGTTGAGATCCCCAAGGAAAATACTGATTATCTTGAGGCAATTAGAGAACTGAAAGCTGAAATAGCTATAATGAAGAAAGAAGCTGAGGCAAGGGAAAGCAGACTAACAGAAGCAGAAAACAGAATTAGTCAGACAGAGGATGAGTTAGAGAAAACAAAGAGGTGAAAGAGCTTAAAAAGAGATTGAGAGAAACTGAAAACAACAACAGAGACATATGGGATGATCTCAAAAGAAGTAACATTCATGTAATTGGCCTCCCAGAGGAAGAAAGAGAGGAAGGGGAAACAAACATTCTAGAGAAAATAATACAAGAAAACTTCCCAGACCTGAATAACAGGAAGGATATCAAGGTTCAAGAGGCCCAGAGAGTACCAAACAGAATCAACCCAGACCTGAAGACACCAAGACACATCATAGTCACAATGAGAAGAAGTAAGGATAAAGAAAGGATCCTAAAGGCTGCAAGAGAGAAACAAAAAGTTACATACAAGGGAAAACCCATAAGATTATCTGCAGACTTCTCCACTCAAACTCTAAAAGCCAGAAGGGAGTGGAAAGATATCTATTGAGCCCTGAATGAAAAAGGGTTTCAACCAAGGATAATATATCCTGCTAGACTTTCATTCAAACTAGATGGAGGGATCAAAACCTTCTTAGATAAACAACAGTTAAAGGAGGCAACCATCACCAAGCTGGCCCTGAAAAAGGTACTAAAAGACCTTTTATAAACAAGAACATCACTATATTACTTGCAATATATCAGAGCAAACAAAATTTTTTTAGAACAATGGCACTACAATACATAAAATCCATAATATCAATAAATGTCAATGGCTTAAACTCACCCATCAAAAGGCACAGGGTGGGGGGATGGATCAGAAAACATAACCCAACCATATGCTGCTTGCAAGAATCCCATGTGTCACAACAAGATAAACACAGACTTAAAGTGAAAGGATGGAAAACTATCATACAGGCTAACAGACCACAAAAAAGGGCAGGAACAGCCATTCTCATCTCAGACACGATAGATTTTAAATTAAATAAAGTAATAAAAGATAGGCAAGGACATTACATAATGATTGAGGATCAATCAGCAAAGAAGACTTAAAAATTATTAACATCTATGCACCCAACGAGGGACCATCTAAATACATTAAGCATCTACTGAAAGAATTTCAAAAATACATCAATAGTAATACAATAATAGTGGGAGACTTCAATACCCCACTCTCACACTTAGATCAACAAAGCAGAGAACCAATAAAGAAACAAGAGAATTGAATGAAGAGATTGACAGACTAGACCTCTTGGACATTTTCAGACTCCTCCACCCCAAAAAACTGGAATACACCTTCCTTTCAAAACCACATAACACTCTAAAGGATAGACCACATGTTAGGCCACAAAGAGAGCATCAATAAATTAAGAGCATTGAAATCATCCCAAGTATCTTCTCAGACCACAGTGGAGTAAAACTAACATTTAACAACAAACGGAAAATTATTAAAAGACACAGAATTTGGAAACTAAACAACATGTTCCTTAAGAACCACTGGGTCAGAGACTCACTCAAACAGGAAATTCAAATGTTCCTGGAAACTAATGAAAATGAAGACACACCCTATCAAAATATTTGGGACACAGCTAAAGCAGTACTAAGAGGGAAACTTATAGCCATACAATCACATATTAAACACCAAGAAGAAGCCCAAATGAACGACCTTACTGCACACCTCAAGGACTTAGAGGAAGAGGAATAAAGGAACCCTAAAGCAACCAGAAGGACAGATATCACTAAAGTTAGAGCAGAAATAAACCACATCAAAAATAAAAGAACCATACAAAAGATCAATGAAGCCAAATGCTGGTTCTTTGAAAGATTAAACAATATTGACAAACCCCTAGCCAGACTCACCAAACAAAAAAGAGAGAAGACTCAAATTAATAGATTGTAAACGATGCAGGAAATATCACAACTGTCACCACAGAAATCCAGAGAATCCTGCGAAACTTCTATAAAGAACTATATGCCACCAAGCTAGAGAATCTGGAAGAAATGGAACAATTCCTAGAAACCTATGCACTTCCAAAACTGAACCAAGAAGAACTACAAAATCTAAATGCACCAATCACAGACAAAGAAATTGAAACCGTTATTAAGAATCTCCCCAACAACAAAAGTCCGGGACCAGATGGCTTCACAAACGAATTCTACAAAACTTTCAGGAAACAGTTAATACCCATACTTCTTAAGCTATTCCATAAGACTGAAGAAACAGGAATACTCCCTTCCACCTTTTATGAAGCCAAAATCATCCTGATACCAAAAGCTGATAGGGACAGAACAAAAAATGAAAACTACAGACCAATATCTCTGATGAACATAGATGCCAAAATATTAAACAAGATCTTGGCCAACCGGATACAGCAACACATCAAAAAGATTGTTCATCATGACGAAGTGGGATTCATCCAGGAATGCAAGGCTGGTTCAACATCCGTAAGTCAATCAATGTCATTCACCACATCAATAAAAGCAAAGCCAAAAACCACATGATTATCTCAATAGATGCAGAGAAAGCCTTTGACAAAATCCAACACCCATTCATGCTCAAAACTCTACAAAAAATGGGAATAGATGGGAATTTCCTCAAGATAGTGGAGTCTATATATAGCAAACCTACAGCCAACATCATACTCAATTGACAGAAGCTGAAGCACTTCCCCTCAGATCGGAGACTAGACAGGGCTGTCCACTGTCACCATTACTCTTCAACATAGTATTGGAAGTTCTTGCCATAGCATCAGGCAAGAGAAAGAAATCAAAGGAATACAGATTGGAAGGGAAGAAGTCAAACTCTCACTATTTGCAGATGATATGATAGTATACATCGAAAGACCTAAAGAATCCAGTAGAAAATTACTGGAAGTTATTAGGCAATATAGCAAGGTATCAGGCTACAAAATCAATGTACAAAAATCAGTGGCATTTCTTTATGCAAACACTAAATATGAAGAAGAAGACATCCAGAAATCACTCCCATTTACTGTCTCAGCAAAATCAATCTAATACCTAGGAATAAAGTTGACCAAAGAAGTGAAAGAATTATATACTGAAAACTATGAGTCACTACTCAAGGCAATAGAAACTGATACCCAGAAATGGAAAGATATTCCATGCTCATGGATTGGAAGAATAAATATCATCAAAATGAATATTCTTCCTAGAGCCATATACATATTTAATGCAATACCCATCAAAGTTCCACCAAGCTTCTTTAAGAGAATAGAACAAACACTACAATCATTTATCTGGAACCTTAAAACACCTATAATTGCCAAAACCATCTTAAGGAAAAGAAACAGAAATGGTGACTTCACACTCCCAGACCTTAAACTATATTATAAAGCCACCATCATCAAAACAGCATGGTACTGGATCAAAAATAGGCACACAGACCAGTGGAACAGAATTGAAAGCCCAGAAGTAAATCCCAACACCTATGGGCATCTAATCTTTGATAAGGGGGCCCAAAGGATTAAATGGAAAAAGGAGGCTCTCTTCAATAAATGGTGCTGGGAAAATTGGGTTGAAACACGCAGAAGAATGAAATTGAACCACTTTATCTCACCAGAAACAAAAATCAACTCCAAATGGATCAAAGACCTAGATGTCAGACCAGAAACCATCAAATACTTAGAGGAAAACATTGGTAAAACACTTTCCCACCTACACCTCAAGGATATCCTTGATGAATCAAACCCAATTGCAAGGAAGACTAAAGCAGAAACAAACCAATGGGACTACATCAAATTGAAAAGCTTCTGCACATCCAAAGAAACTATTAACCAAACAGAGAGACCCCTCACAGAATGGGAGAAGATCTTCAAATGCCATACATCAGACAAGAAACTAATCACCAAAATATATAAAGAGCTCAGCAAATTTAGCACCAAAAAAGCAAATTACCCCATCCAAAAATGGGCAGAGAATATGAACAAAACATTCACCTCAGTGGAGATCCAAAAGGTTAACAAACATATGAAAAACTGCTCTATGTCACTGATTGTCAGAGAAATGCAAATTAAGACAACACTAAGATACCACCTCACTCCTGTAAGAATGGCATACATCAAAAAGGACAGCAGCAACAAATGCTGGAGAGGATGTGGGGACAGAGGAACCCTTTTACATTGCTGGTGGGAATGTAAATTGGTACAGCCTCTGTGGAGAGCAGTCTGGAAAACTCTCAGAAGGCTAGAAATGAACCTTCCATATGATCCAGTAATTCCTCTCCTGGGGTTATACCCCAAGGACTCCATAACACCCAACCAAAAAGAGGTGTGTACTCCTATGTTCATAGCAGCACAATTCATAATAGCTAAAACCTGGAAGCAACCCAGGTGCCCAACAACAGATGAGTGGCTGAGAAATCTGTGGTATATATACACAATGGAATACTATGCAGCTATCAAGAACAATGAACCCACCTTCTCTGACCCATCTTGGACAGAGCTAGAAAGAATTATGTTAAGTGAGCTAAGTCAGAAAGATAAAGATGAGTATGGGATGATCCCACTCATCAACAGAAGCTGACTAAGAAGATCTGAAAGGGAAACTAAAAGTAGGACCTGATCAAATTGTAAGTAAGGCACCAAAGTAAAAACCCAGTGGTGAGGGGTAGACATGCAGCTTCCTGGGCCAGTGGGGCGTGGGAGTGGGCAGGAGGGATGGGTCACAGTCCTTTGGTGGTGGGAATGGTGTTTATGTACACTCCTAGCAAAATGTAGACATATAAATCAGTAGTTAATTAATATGGGAGGGGGAAAATCAATTGTATGTCTCAAAGTTTCTCAAAAGACAAACTGAATCTTTTTAATATATAGGCTGTGTATTTGATATGCGAACTCTCTCAAAATCCTAGACCAAGTAGATTAGAAGCATCCAATAGCACAGCTATATACAAGATACTGGGTACTGTACAGCAAACCATAATAAAGGGACTTTTCAAAGTTAACCCAATTACCAAATAATGTGATGATAACATTAACTATCGATTGTCTTTTTGAACCCTAAGACAGCAGGAACCTCACATCTCCACTGTAGAGCCCCTACTTCCCCCAGTCCTGGAACCCTTGGATAGGGCCCACTTTCCCGTATGCATCTCCCAATCCAAACCAAATAATATTGCATCCGTTGATCACAACCTAACCAAAGCAACGATTGCCACCTCAACATGCTTCACCCCAGACTGTGTCCAGAGACTTCACGTGTGGAATGACAACCCCTCAGCTTCATTACTCGGGTGAGACCTTTCCTTTCATAGTAGACTCTAATTTCATCTCAGGTAGTTCACTTTCTAACAAAGTCCCATAACCTAGATATACACCAGTTTCTGTGAGAGAGAGCTTATGTTCACACGTATCCATAAACTACTGCAGAATATATACCTGAAAGCAGAAGTACACTAGAGTTTGCAGTGAGTACCTCCCTAACACTTCCTCTCCACTATTCCAAGCTTGGGATCCATGATTGCTCAACAAATTGTTTGGCTTCGTATGTTAACTCTCTTTTCAATCACCAGGTTCCAGATGCCACCAGGATGCTGGCCCGGCTTCCCTGGATTGAAGACCCTACCAATGTGTTCTGGAGCTCAGCTTCCCCAGAGACACACCTTACTGGGGAAAGAGAGAGGCAGACTGGGAGTATGGACCGACCAGTCAACGCCCATGTTCAGCGGGGAAGCAATTACAGAAGCCAGACCTTCTACCTTCTGCAACCCTGACAGACCCTGGGTCCATGCTCCCAGAGGGCTAGAGAATGGGAAAGCAATCATGGGAGGGGGTGGGTTATGGAGATTGGGTGGTGGGAATTGTGTGGAGTTGTACCTCTCCTACCTTATGTTTTTGTTCATTAATCCTTTCTTAAATAAAAAATAAAAAAATATATACATAAAAAAGAATATACACACATATTGTACATTTATAGTAAGATAATTTTTTGATAATTGCCTATTAATATTATGCATACAGATATTTTATCCTTTTCTAAGTGTCTAGGATCTAGATCTTTTTATTTATTATTTTCTTTTTAAATTTTTTATGAAATTTATTTATTTATTGGATAGAGACAGCCAGATATCAAGAGGGAAAGGGGGTGACAGAGAGGGAAAGAGACAGAGAAACAGCTGCAACTCTGTTTAACCACTCACGAAGCTTTCCCCCTGCTGGCGGGGACTGGGGACTCCAGCCTGGATCCTTGCGCATTGTGATATGTGTGCTCAGCCATGTGCGCCATCACCTGATCCCTATTTGTTTTCTTACTCTTTTTTTAAATTTTATTTTAATATTTTTCTGCCTCCAGGGTTATTACTGAGCCTGGGCGCCTGCACTAGGACTGCTCCTGAAAGCTATTTTTTCCTTTTTTTTTGTCCTTGTTGTTTGTCATTGTTGTTATTATTGTTGATGTTATTGCTGCCGTTGTTGTTGAATAAGGCAGAGAGAAATGGAGAGAGGAGGGGAAGATAGTGAGGGGGCAAGTGTTGTTTTCGACGGGCTATGTTGTTTTCGCCGGGCTAGCTTCACGGGCGGGTAATAGACGACCAGGGATTCATGGTTGAGCTGTAGGCAGTATCTCTTTATTCATGCAGGACACAACACAATCTAAGCCGAGCTAAGCTAAACTAAAGTACAGTACTCTAAAACTCACAATGCTGTCTTTATATATACTTGCGAAGTAGGGTGGAAACAGGATGTGACATAGAGAGGGTGGAGAGAAAAGTGACTGGTGAAAATCAGAGTGTGACAAAGAGGGGGCAGAGCAGGCGAGAATCCTATCACTGAACCACCAATGCCCTGGAGGGAGGGTGGTACTTGTTAATAGCGGTTATGTAAATAGAATGAAGTGGTTATGAAAATAGATTAGTGTTAAGCAGGGGGTATTTAAACCAAATGAAACAGAAGGGGTCTCATGCATACCAACAGGCAAGAAAGGTAGACACCTTCAGACCTGCTTCACTGCCTCTGAATTGACCCCCTGCAGGTGGGGAGCCAGGGGCTCCGCAACCAGGATCCTTAGGCTGTTCCTTGTGCTTCACTCCATGTGTGCTTAACCTGCTGCACTACTGCCCGGCCCCACTAATTCTTAGAATAGAAGCAAATCTAAGTAATGTCAATGCCAACAGCTGCCAAAATAACTCATTCTCTGTATTCATATAGCCTGTGTTCATTTCCCTGTCTCATAGTTACAGATTCTCTAGAACTCTACTTGTGTTGTTTCCTCTAACAATAGCCAGCAATTGCACTTGACAGATATTTTTTAGAAACAGAGTTAAATCACTAGTATGGATTTTACTCTGGAATACTTTTAACTGTTGTAGTGTATATCCTTATTGAATATAATTAGAGATATTTAGAAGTTTACTATCACTTGGTGACAATCTTTTGAATGCCTACTGGGATATAAACACGTGTTCCTGAAAATAAACCCTTCATATATTTAAAAGTTAATCATCTAAATTGTTCTGCATTGGATTAACTCCGATTAAATTATCCCTTCACCAAACAGTGGATATATAAGTTTTACTAATTTTTTTAGGTAACAAAGAATAAAATCTCTTTTTAAAATTTGGGAGATTGTCTTCAGTGCAGGACATATGATTATGAGTTTTCCAAGAAACTCTTAAGACTTTTAAACACATAATTAATTCTATAAGAAATTTATATTAGTAAGTATCTATACAGTAATATAAATTACTTAATATATTTAAATGAATGATTATGCAGCGTAAAATAATTCAGATAATCAACTTACGTATTCACTCTCACAAGTTGTATGAAAACTACCTTTGCCTTGACATCATCCAGTCTCATTCGTAATGTGTGCGACTGTGTGGTAACTCTGCGCTGCTTTGGAATTTTACATCCACGTACCCCTCACTGACCATTCATATCTATTTATTTATTCTTAGTCTCACACCTAGTATCTCCTATGGTAAGCACTATTTAATGTGCAGCTCATTAAGTGCATTATTCCGTACTTTTAAAAGTATGTGAATTCATATGCATATATATAGAAAGACAACATGCTTTAAAATATCAATAATACTTATTTTACAAAAGAAAATCAGGAATTTTATTTCTGTATTTTGAATTTCTTATAAAGCTAAATGAATTTCTTAGAAAGCTAATTTCTTATAAAGCTAAATTTGCATTTAACACCATACAAATATGACAAGGGCTATAAAATATTGGGTGATTGGACCATTTTGAAATTTGCAAGATAAAGAAGATATCCCCAAAATAACAACAGCAATGATAATAGTACAGTTGTTAAAACATTTGTCATTTGTTTTTACTAGTATGTTTCAAGTGATCTATTCTCATAAAGACATTTCAGGAGGAATTTTCATCCTCTTAAAAGGAAAGAAGCTTAACTTTTACTAATTTATATGAAAACTGATAAGATTCAATCTATTTTTTTCCAGCTGTAAATCTAGCATATTCCCAGTACAACAACAACCGAAAATCTACATGATGACTTTGAGCTTTTACTGGCAATCAGTCATTAAATACAGGAAAATAAGCCCAATATTCAAAGAAGGATGGCTGAGCAAATGACAGCTCAAATCATAGGTTCTGATACTTTTAGAATCTGGGTTATCTGGGTAAGCATGAATTCTGGACAAAGATTGAACACCAGGAATGGCAAAACATTGGGAGGAAAATGATCATGAGCTAAATAAAGATGTCCAGGGGGTAAAAAGTAAAACAGGAAGTAAAACTTGACAAAATATATGTCTAAATCATATTCACCTAACTTTTTTGTATATGTTCGAAAAGGTTTTACAATTGATATAATAATGGTTTATAAGAGTATAGGGGTATAGTTCATACCTCTCCCACCACCAAAGTACTGTGTTGATTCCTGTGATAAGCCCCATAGTTCTCACAAAAATCTTAGACACTCACATGATTTATTAAAATATTTTGTTGAATAAATAACATCAGAGAAGCAAAAGTAAATAAGTTAGTAAATGGATATGTGTAGAAATTGGAGACATCTGATTCCTTAACAATACATTTGTTGTCTGATTTATTATTATACATAACTAGACATTCTGTGTATTCAATATAGTCATCAGTGTACTAAGAACTTTAGACATATTGTTTTATTCAATTACTGTAACAACTCACTGAAATGCAAATGTTCCCATTTTTAGATAACAAATATGAAACTCAGAGTGCTAAAGTAACTTGCTCAAAGGAAGTTGTTTAGGCAGAAGGAGAAACAGGATTTGATACTGAATTATCCTGATTCATTGTTTAAATGACTCCTCTTTCTTTTAGTAAGTTTAGCACCAACACTCAGGAATTCTGGACTCCAGTGAATTTATGGTTATAAAGTCTCACTATTCAGTTCCAAGTGTGCATAGAAATACTTATTACCATTTGCATAAACTTTGTAAACATCATCTGTGGATGTGCTTATAGTGGAAGCTATTTAAAAACATAGTATCACTTTGTAATGTAATACAAGACAAAAACCTAATTAGAAAGTAATAAATTTTATCTTACATATTACCCAAAATTACTTCCCTCACAACCATCATTCTAAA
The DNA here is from genome assembly GCF_950295315.1 of Erinaceus europaeus. Lineage (NCBI taxonomy): Eukaryota > Metazoa > Chordata > Mammalia > Eulipotyphla > Erinaceidae > Erinaceus > Erinaceus europaeus. The sequence goes on from NC_080164.1 coordinate 161,728,567, forward strand.
CTTAGTATTTTATAGGATCTTGTATCTTAGTTGTCAAGTCAGTTACTGCTATACCAACCCAAAACCAGAAAAAAAAACATTTTTTAATATACAAAATGTACCATATTGCCTACTCATAACTGTAATCATAGGTATCTAACACCTACCACTACTAAAGTCCTTTTGAAGGGGATACTGAGCAAGAATTTTTGTATTTATTTTCCATTTCTTCTTTAATATATATGGTCTTCTATTGTTATATGCTAGAAGGGTTTGTAAGGTTTGTAATTTGTGAATCAAAGGATATTTCAAATAAAAATATTTTAAACACCTTAGCTTCAAATGATTAATGTTGGATTTCTCTGATAGAAACAGTTGCCAAAAGTACCATTTAGATATAATGCTTAATTATGTGACACAAGATGCTTAGCTACCTGTTTTACTTATTTATTATTATTATTTTTTTTGGTCTTGCAGGTGATCAACCTAGTTGTCAAGTTAAGCCTTTCAGTAAAAAGGAATTTTGCATGTTAAAAAAGCCCTCACTACTCCACTTCCTACTAACCCTAGTTCTTTGTAGTAAGCTATCTAGGTAATGATATGTGTGTGTGGGGGGGGGGGAGGGGGTATTTCAACTAAGAGGAAAATGAGTTTCAGTACATTTAAAATTAGAACATTTTAATCGTCAAACTTATATAGCGCTTGCTTGTCTGTTTTTCATTTGACCTATTTCATGAGGCATAGCTCTATTCATTCACCCTGTTATGAGTGACTGGGATTTATCTTGCTGTATAGCTGAGGAGTCCTCCTTTTAATTCCCTTAAAGAGATTTGAATAAAGTACAGTGTGTAGGTTTATGGAAATATTCACTCTTTTTTATTACTATTATTTCTAACCTGAATTTTTATCATCCCTGGTGAACTATTTTCTTCTTCTTCTTCTTTTTAATAGCAAAGATAAATGTTTTTGGATTTACAAAATTGCCTAGAAATAATGGCACAATGAATTCTCATATACCCCAGCCATTTCATCAGTGGTTATCTTCCTACATAACTATGGTAAACTTGTCACAGCTAAGAAAGAAACTAGCCTTTTTGGATTCCCTGGATATATCCTTAGAAGAGGAATTGCTGGGTCATAACATAGGTTCCTTTCTAGTGTTCTGATGAAACATCTGGCTGTTTTCCATGGGGACTGGACCACTTACCTTCCCACCGGCAATGTAGGAGAGTTTCTTTTCCCCCACAGCTTCTCCAGCAGTTGGAGATTTTGTGTTTCCTAAGGTGTGGCATTCTCACAAATGTAAAATGTTGTTGTTATTTGTATTTCCCTGATCATCAACGATGTTCTTTATTTTTTAAGTCTCTTTTTTTAACATTTATTTTCAGTTTTTATTTATTTTACCAGAGCACTGCTCAGTTCTGGTTTATGGTGGCGCTGGGAATTAAAATAGGGACTTTTGGTGCCTCAGGCATGAAAATCTCTTTGCATTACCATTATACTATCATATATATATGTCTAATGGTCCTTTGAATCTCTTCTTTGGAGAAAATCCTGCCCATGTCTTCCCCCTTTTCTTCAGTGGGTTTGTTCTTTTCTTGTTGAGTTTGGTGAGTTCTTTGTGTATTTTGTTTATCACTCCCCTATCCAATGTTGAACACTTTAAACTTTTCTGTTATGATGTTGACTCATTTTACTATACAGGATCTTTATTCAAAGGCTTATGCACACCTATGTTCATAGCAGTGTAGTTTGTAATAGCCCAAATATGGAAGCAATTCAGATGCCCAAAGACAGATGAATAGCCACAGAATGGAATGGCCCAAACACACAATTCAGTGTTATACAGCTGTTAAAAATGATGTTATCTTCTTTGCAATATCTTGGTCAGGACTTGATGGTATTATTTTAAGCAAGACAAATCAGAAAAGGAAATACCAATACCAAATTATCTCACTTATGGCTAGAACTTAAGAATAAGGAAAGTAAGGTGAAACTTGGACTGCATATAGTTTAATGCACCAAAGCAGATCACTCTGGGGAAGACTGGCAAGAGCCAGGATGAAGGAACATTGTAGTCCTAGTGTATCTCTAAGACACTTATCAAGGAGAGATGAGTGGTTGTGTCTATATGGCAGTGACTAAACTGTGAACCATTAAGCTTCCAATTAAAAAAAGAAAAGTCTTCCCAAACTGGTGGAGGCCAGGTTTGAAAATGGGCCATGCACATGGCAAAACAGTACACTATCCAAGTGAGTTATTTTGCTGGCCTCACTTTATTGTCTTTTTCAACATTCACTTTATCCAGAGACAGAGAGTCGATAGGCAATTGCCAAGATGTTGATAAAGGGAGGAATGGGGAGTGACTACAAATGAAAAGTATCTTTCCAGGGAGATGAAAATATTCTGGAATTCAATATGATGGTGATTATACAGCCTTGTAAATATAATAAAAACAGAAACTTGGATAAATAAAGCACAACTGAGAAGCCAGACATAAGCCCACACATATACAACTACCTCATAATATGACAAAAAGTCAGAATAATTCACTGGGATAAAGAAGTTATCTCCAACAAATGGTGCTGGGAAAATTGGTCAACAATGTGTAGCAAAGTAAATCTAGATACCACCTGGCACTATATGCCAAAGTCAAATCAAAATGGATAAAAGATCTGGATATTAAACATGAAACTTTTTTTTTGCCTCCAGGGTTATCACTGGGGCATGAATCCACTGCTCCTGGAGGCCATTTTCCCCCCATTTTTGTTGCCCTTGTTGTTGCACTTGTTGTAGTTGTTGTTGTTACTGTTGTCATAGCTGTTGTTGTTGGATAGGACAGACACAAATGGAGAGAGTAGGGAAAGACAGAGAGGAGAAGAGAAAGATAAACACCTCCAACCGGGATCCTTAAACTGGTGTTTGCCCTTCGCATCATGTACACTTAACCTGTTGCACCACTGCCCAGCCCCCTGAAACTCAAATTTTTCCAAGAAAATGACAGTGAAACTTTGAAGGACTACATGAAACTAAAAAGCTCTACATGTCAATTGTAAATATACAAGGATAACTAGGCAACCCAGTAAAAGAATATATTTCCACATCTGACATCTGACAAGCAACTGATAGTAAACATCCATAAAGAAATGATACAGCTCTACAAAAAAAAAAAGTAGTGAAAAGTGGTTCAAAGAACTAAACAAATTTTTTCTTAAAGAGAGAACTCCCACATATTGCAATCAAATTACACAAGGATAACCAAAGAGCTCAGTAGATGGAAGAAAATACTGCGTTTCACATAACACACAAGTGGCTGATATCAAGCGTCTATACAGAGTTGGTACAGATATACAAAAGAACTAAAAATAACCCAATAAAAATCTAGGATAAATAACTAAACAGTTAGTTTTGTAAAAAAAAAAAAAAAAAAAAGATGCACATGGCCTACATACATGAAGAGATCCTCCTCTTAGCATTAGAGAAATGAAATCAAAACTATGCTGAGATACCATCTCAGACATGTGATAATGGCCTACAAGGGAAAAAAAAAAAAGACAGGTGTTGGAAGTTGTAGGGGAAAAAAAGGAACTCTCCTAAACTGTTAGTGGGAATACGAATTGATGCAGTTCCATTGGGAGATTGGGTGGAGAGGACTTAAATAAAATGGATTACCTTATGATCAAGCAGTACCATTCTTTGGCATTTATCCAAAGGACACTCAAACACACATTTGAAGGAACATAACATCCCTATGTTCATAGGTGCATTATTCACAATAGTCAAAATGTGGAAGCAGCCTAAATGCTCATCAACAGATGACAGGCTAAAGAAGTTATGGAACATACACTCCACCACTCCACGGAATACTACTCTGCAATAAAAAGATCATATTGTGTCTTTGGGACAAAATGAATGAAACTAGAAGTGACTTTGCTTAGTGAAATAAGAGAAGACAACTACCAGATGACTTCACTAAAACGTGGAATCAAAAATGGTGACTTCACCGTTTTCAGTGGATCATGGATGGACCTTGAAAAATTCGTGTTGAGTGAAATAAGTCAGAAACAGAAGTCTGAATATGGGATGATCTCACTTGACACTGAGGAATTATTCTGATGCAGTCTCCGCCCCCAGGTTTTACCACACCCAGCGAAATCCTAGCAGTGCACCCTTCAACCAATCCTGGCCCCACACGTCACCCCTGGTTGTCGCCCAATAAAAGCCCCCTAAGCCCCCCACTCTCTCTGGGCTCTAGGCTCCCCCTTCTCTTGGCTCCTTCGGCTCTCTCTCAGATCTCTCTCGCCTCTCTCGCCCCGTGGTCAGGTAGTAGAGATGGCCATTGTCAGCTGACTCCACGTGGCCTGAGCCACCCCCCTATCCTATAATAAAGATTTGTGTACCCCACTTGCTCTGGACTTCCTCTCTCTTCTCTGCGGTGCAGCCCAACACCGGACCACCACCACAACAACACTCACTCTCAGGCAGAAGCTGAAAAACAAGATCAGAAGAGAAAACACAAGTAGAACCTAAACTAGAATTGGCATATTGCACCAAAGTAAAAGACTCTGGGGTGGGTGGGGGGGAGAATACAGGTCCAAGAAGGATGACAGAGGACCTAGTGGGGGTTATATTGTTATATGGAAAACTGGGAAATGTTATGCATGTGCAGACTATTGTATTTACTGTTGAATGTAAAACATTAATTCCCCAATAAAGAAATTTAAAAAAATTATAAGCAAATTGCTTCTAATCTTTTAAGAACTATGGCGATTATCTTTGGATTAAGAAAGGGTGAGGACAGACAACTTTTGTCATAGGTATGGTGTGGAAATATTCTCTATAGTCTTATATTCTTGTAAACTTCAATTACTGACAAATAAGAAAATGAAAAAAAAATACCTGTGTATACATTTCTAATGTGCAAAATTGCAAAGAGAATCTTCAGTATTACTAGACTCTGCAGCATTCAATGAAGAAGGTCAGAATCAAGCATGTAAAGCAAAGATTCAGTTTTACTAGTGAAAACTAATGAAAGGGGAAGCAAAATATCCTAAGGGATATTATAAACTTTTAGATCATTTTCAACTGGGTTTTACTTATCCCCTCAGGATATAAATCTAGTCATGTCAAAACATGCTTGCTTCAGAAATTATGAAACCCCCACAATTTTATAAGGGAGCATTCTGTTTTTTGAAAAAAAAAAATAGACCTCTTACTCGTGAATTTTTGTTTTGAAAAAAGACAAGCAAGGGCAAAAATTCTAATTTATAAAATTTATTTTGAAGTAGAGTTATAGAAAAAAAGAACAGGAAAGAATTTTTAAGTATCATGAAATTTGATGTTTTGAATTTATTTAAAAAAAAGAAAAAAATGTAAAAACAAAAACAAATCAAACAACAAAAAGCAGCTCTCTTCAGCTTGAGGACCTGAAAAGAGTTACCTCAGAAACACCTCCCCCACCCCTGCCTAGCTCACCTTCCCAACACACACACACACACACACACACACACACACACACACACACCACTGAAAAATAATGGGTAATCATTTGCACTATCATTGGATTGGATCTGCCTGACCCCACTATGGTAGAAAGACACTGGAGAAGGAGATTTTTCAAGTTAACCAGTCATTTCTCCCTATTAGTATTAACCAATGTTTATTTTAATAAATTATCTTTCCCTCACACAAATAAGGATACTAACTTCTGTGAAGTGGGGAAGGATGATGATCTAGAAGCTGCCTAATTCTGGCTATCAATTTACTGTTAAGGAAACCGTGGCCCTTAATGCTTAAGTCAATAACATGAACACAAGAGTGTATAGTGAGGACACCTTAGCAAATAACTCAGTTATCTATATCTGCAAGAATGAGATGGGCCTGTTCCGTGTTTCGCCTTGGAGGTTTTGATGAGAACATAATGCTAATGATGTAGACTGTCTACTGCTTTGCTGAGAGTAGTATTACAGGAAATGTGGGGAGTGAAAAGTAGTTAATAAACAATGTTTTGCTCCCATTCACAGAAAACCGGTCATGATTTTTGAAAGCTGAGCAAGAGAACAAAACAAACCACATGATATGTAGACTCAGCATAATTATTTTTGAGATTATTAAAAAACTGTAACTTCGACAGCAACGCAACTATATTTTTAAAGATTTGTTTATGTTCATATAAGACCTGGGATCAACCATTGAGGAACTCAATTTGGAGACTTATTGAAACATTAGGAATTCACCTACCCTACAACCCAGCATCCTCTCCTAGAGATTTTCCCACAGGAGACAGAAACACCTATCAGAAGTCATCTGTGTATATCTATGTTCATAGCAGCACAGTTTGTAATTGCAAGAACCTGGAAGCAACCTAGATGTTCAAACATCAGATGAATGGTTAAAAAAAAATGTGGTACATGTATGTGATGGAATACTAAGCAGCTGTGAAAAATGATGAGGTTGTCTTCTTTGCATCCTCTTGGATGAAACTCCATTGTGTTGAGTGATATAAGCCAAAAAGAGAAGGACGAGTACCAAATTATCTCACTTATTAGAGGGACTTAGTAAAGTAAGGACAGGGAGGGAGAGCAAAAAGTGAAACATGGACTGGACATGGCATATTGCACCAAAGCATAGGACTTGGAGGAGGAAGAAAACTCTGGAGCCTATTATATAATGAAATTGTATGCATATGTCAGTGACTGCACTGTAAAGCCTTAACTCTCATGGATGGTGTGGTGGGTGCTGTACCTGGTTGACCGCATGTTACAATGTGCAAGGACCCAAGTCTGAGCCCTCAGTACCTCCCTGCAGGGAGAAAACTTTTCAAGTGATGAAGCAGTGTTGCAGGTGTCTCTGTCTCTCTCCTTCTCTATCTCCCCTCTTAATTTCTAATTGTCTCTATCCAATAAATAGATAAAAATTTAATATTTTTAAAGCATTAACTCCTTCAATTTAAAGAGAGAGAGAGAGTGACCTGGGATTTCTGGGCTCTCATGCATGAAAGTCTGATACACTACCTTTCTATAAACTTCCCATTCCTATAATGACAATATCCTTAGCTGCATAAAAATAAAAATAAAGGGAGCCGGGCAGTAGCGCAGCGAGTTAAGTGCAGGTGGCGCTAAGCACAAGGACCAGCATGAGGATCCCGGTTTGAGCCCCCGGATCCCCACCTGCAGGGGAGTCGCTTCACAGCTTCACAGGCGGTGAAGCAGATCTGCAGGTATCTGTCTTTCTCTCCTCCTCTCCGTCTTCCCCTCCTCTTTCCATTTCTCTCTGTCCTATCCAACGACGACGACATCAACTACAACAACAATAAAGAGACAACAAGGGCAACAAAAAGGAAGATAAATAAATAAAATTACAAAAAAAAAAGAATGGTTAACTTTAAATAAATAAATAAATAAAAATAAAAAATGCTTATCAGCTTCACATTTCAGCAATTGGATTTTTACTATATCTAAGTCAGTATTAATCAAGTTAATTGGTTGATATTTAGATTACAACATCCATTAACAAAGTCAAAGATGCAAGGTTCAAATGAATATTTCATGTTGGACATTTTGTAATCATGATACTGTTTGAGAATCTGAAGCAGAACAGCTTTTTGAAACTCTTACCACAAATGCCTAGAATGAAAAATTGAAGGCAAGCTTTTAATTATTCTGTTGACTTACTTCATGAGGAGTAAAGCTAAAGAAGAAATATGTGTGTGGATGGGGGAATTATATGTTCTCAAACAATCCTATTAATTCAGGAGTAAGGAAAAGTAGAGAAAATGGATAAATTCTAATCTGAATTTATCTATGAGTATACTGGAATCCTTGCTTAGTCCAGAAGAGAAGTTGAACTTTGCATGTTTTTATCAAGTCATAATGACACTTCAGACTAAAGGCAAATCTCTCAGGAAGATAACAACAACAGAAATTCTTTCATATAAATAAGTGTCTTTCTGTGTGGTCTGGGTAGTATACATGAAATGCAACACATAATTTGAAACTCTTCTGTTTTTCCTCAGAAGACAAGTAAATACAAATAAATACTATATTATATATTTTTCCCTGAGTGCTACTCAGCTCTAGCTTAAAGGGGTGCTGGGAACTGAATCTGGGACCTCAGACCCTCAAGCACTAAAATAAATGTGTATGACCATTATGGTGTCTCTCCAATTCTTAAGATATATATATATATATATATATATATATATATATATATATATATATATATATATATATAAATTTATTTTCCCTTTTGTTGTCCTAGTTGTTTTATTTTTGTTGTTGTTATTGTTGTTGTTGTTGATGATGTCATTGCTGGATAGGACAGAGATAAATGGAGAGAGCTGGGGAAGGCAGAGAGGGGGAGAGAAAGACACCTGCAGACCTGCTTCACTGCTTGTGAAGTGACTCCCCTGCAGGTTGGGAGCCTGGGCTACAACTGGGATCTTTACACTGTTCCTTGCAAGCCTTCATTCTACATGATCTTGACTCACTGTGCTACCACTCAACCCCCTTAAGTCATATATTTATATCCTCCTCTTAAAAAAATATATTTTGCAACACTTCTGAAGTTATGATTACTTGCAGTTCAAGTTTAACCTCTGTCCTTTCTCTGGACTTGCAAGCATTGTAGGACAGGGACCTGATGTTCTCTGTGCACATGAAATTTCAGTTGTCTGCTACCATGTGGGCATCAGCTGAGTGAACTACAGATTTGAATCCGGGTGATATGGATCTGTTGGTATGGGTCTGGGGTATGAAGAGTTATTTTAAAGATCATTTTGACATCTACAGAAAAGGACAGTTCCTGTAGGAGGAAGACCAAGGAAATGCAAATAAATATTTCTTAAAAATATTACTTCTTTATTTATTTTATTGCTACCAGGGTTATAACTGTAACATATGCACTCAACCAGGTGTACCACCATCTGTCTTTTTTTTCTTTTTTCATCTTCTGCTCTTTCTTCTTTTTATTTTCTTTTATTCTGATGAGACAAACTGAGCAGGAGAGAGGGTGATGGAAAGAAAGACATCTGCAGCTCTGCTCCACTGCTTATGAAGCTTCTGTAACTGAACAAGAAGAAATGAAAAAAAAAAGAAGTGTTGAGAAATTCTAGTTAACATCTAGATTGTGAAGACAGAAACTTGGATTTACATTTATTATCATCTACTAGTGTTAAGAAAGAGATGTTAATTTGCACCTATTAGCTCAGGAGAGAAAGAAACTCTAGATTAAGTAACATTTATGTGGAGTTGGAGAGGGGTCCCAAGTATTGAGAGCAGCTATTGACCCGAAGCCAATTGTTCCTTGTTTCCTGTGGATATTTCCACCTGTGCCCAGCCTGTGATAACTATAAAAAGGTGGGATGAGAAGTGATCGAGGTTGCAGACTTCCCTTGCTTGGAAGGGTGTGGGCAGCCAAAGCTTAAGCTTCCTAATAAAAGTCCTTGCTATTGCATGTGATTCTGGTCTTCTTTGCGTGAGATCGGGACTCGAACTTCTGGGCATAACAATTTAGTGCAGAGAAAGGAACTGAGTTTAAATATCTATTAGGTTTTTGGAAGAGATAGGAGTCCTAGCTTACTGAAGATAAAGAACTGTAGTTTAAACATCTATTGGTACCTGCAAGGGAACAATTGTTAACCATTACAACACCTGGCTTCACTTTTTACATTACGTTTACAACCTGAAATCCTACACATAGTTGAGAGAGAGAGAACTATATAATTTGAAATGATAAAGAGAAAGGAGGATTTGAGTTAGTAAACTCCATTTATCCCACACCCCACTCCCAAGATGAAGAAAAAGGAGATATCCCTCTCTTCTTCCATTGTTAATGGTTTTCTTATCTTCTCTTTCTTTTCTTTTTTCTTTTTCTTCTCTTCTCTTTTATCCTTTCTTCACTTCTGTTCTCTCCTTTTCTTTTTTTCCCTTTAAATAAAATTGAACCTGAATCCTTGTATTCTATCAGGTAAACCACCTCCAAGCCCTGTAAAGAAATCTCTTAGTCTGTTTTATTTTAACACAGAAGAAATCAACTTTGAATAAGTCTACATCTGGGGATCCACAGTTCACTGGTGACCACACTGAGCTGTCCATTTGAAGAACCTAGATAGTATCCCTCCAAATACCCTGTCACTCATGGCTGGAGATGAGCTTTGTGGTTAACCCTTGTGAGATAATTCCACTTGCCCTCCAGGGCTCTCTCCTCCTGCTCCCACCTACCAGGCAAGTTGGCAAAGCTAAGCACTCGCTCTCCTAGCCAGCCCGCACTTCCCTTGGCTTTTGGGAATGACGTCTGACATAGTTCAGACCAATAAGACAAGAGATTCAGGTAGTTACTGTTTTCTCATAGAACCACAGCTGTCACACATTTCTTCCTCTTCTGGATAGTTTACCTCATTCATGGTAAACGGTTGTATTTCAAATAATTCTATTGGCCTTGTAACAAGGGATCCTTTGGGGGAAAAGGGGGGTGATAAATTACTAAGGAGAGGGGTTGGGGTAGGGAAGGCAAGCACATCTGGTTGAACGGACATGTTACAATGCACAAGGACACGGGTTCAAGCCCCCAATCCCCACCTGCAGGAAGAAAGCTTCTTAAGAGGTGAAGCAGTGATGCAGGATTCTTTCTCTTTCCCAGGCTATCTCTCCCCCTTTTCTTGATGTCTGGCTTTTCCTACCCAATAAATAAATATTTTTTAAGTCTAAAAATAAATTACTACGGAGGAAACTAATCTGTAATCTACCAGGATCCAACCCAGCCCCAGCAGCAAGTATACCTGGGCAAGGAGACAAAAGTTAAACCAATCTTCACACCCTTCTGCATATTCTTTTCTTTCTTTTTTTTTTTTTTTTTTTTTTTGCCTCCAGGATTGTCTCTGGGGCTGGGTGCCTGTACCACGAATCCACTGCTCCTGATAGGACCAAGAGAAATCAGAAGAGGAGAGGGAGAGAAAGACACCTGCACACCTGCTTCACTGCTTGTGAAGCGAACCCCCTGCAGGTGGGGAGGAGCCTGAGGTTACAGCCTGGATCCTTGCACAGGTCCTTGCACTTCTAGTCATGTGCGCTTAACCTCAGCTACCGCCTGGTCCCCTTGCATATTCTACATAATTGGCTAGACAGCAACAGCTAATAATATTCAGCATTTTGGAATCAGCTTTTAGGAGACTGAGAAGCATCAAGCTGTGCATTTTCAGGGAATGAGGCAGAGGTGAGCATGATCTGAGTGATTATTAGTGCCCTCTTTCCCGCAATTGGCCAGTGAAGCTTTTTTCTTTCTTCCTTTCTTTCTTTTTTTTAAATAAAATGTGAGATCTTTTTGGTTTTCCATTAGATGTGCTCTAAAGTCTTTAGAATATCTCTTTGGGGCTTGTTTTAGTCTTTTGGGAATTATAAAAATCTCTGAATCCATCTTTGCTCCAGGCAACCATTTATAAATTTGCTGTGATAATGACTGGGTTGGCTCTGCTTCCCTCCCCACCTCTGGGCATGGCTACAATGGAAAAAGTTTCCTTTGTTGGAAAACACAGGAGATATTTAAGTACTCCTCTTTGTTGCACTGATTCTATGAAGTCAGGACAAAAAACCTCATACACACATCATGCATGAAGAAGGGAATATTTGTAGGACAAGTGGCAAGAAGCAGACTTGCTAAGTGCAAATATGAATGCTATGCAATATTAATTGTTGAAGTCAAAGTGTTCTTGCAATTTGTACCAATTTACATCCCAGCAAATGATCAAGGAAAGTGCCAGAAGGCAAATTTAGATTTGACCAGGTAAAATTGCCTCTGAATCACCAGTCAAAACAGGGCTAACTGTGTCATCATTCTTTAAAAACTCACCGCTGAATAATCTATATAATTTCAATGCCAATGACTATTTGATCTACTGAATTGAAGTAGATGATTCTATCAGATATCAGAAAGGTGCATATTCCTTTCTTAAAAAAAACTGTACTAACTGACATAATGTGAAGTTGCAAGGTACAGTCATGGGACCAAGAATGACAAATTATTTGCATAGAAAATTCCACCTTCTGCACCCCACAATAATCCTGGGTCCATACTTCCCCAAAGGGATAGAGAATAGGGAAGCGATCAAGGGAGGTGATTAAATATAGAGCTCTGGGGGTGGGTGTTATGTGGAACTGTACCCCTCTTCCTGTAGTCTCGTTAATATTTCCATTTTATAAATAAAAATTAAAAAAAGAAAATTAAAAGAATCAACTTCAGTAATGATTTTTTCAGCCTATAAGACACACATAATTATCAAACTACTAATTATTTAAAGTTTGGATATACATATATCAGAGAATATGTTTTCTAAATAGATGCATATTTATATAAATATGCAAAGATATGCATATGTTCATGCCTCATATCTTTCATCCTTTCAATTAAATGTATAGTCAATGAATTAAAAACAATATATACAGTTACTATGGATGCCAATAATTCAAAAAAGTGTTAGCTCAGTGTGTCTAGTAAACAATGTGCAATGTCTGTTGTTTAATCATAAAAGTGTGTGCTTAATTAAAAGTACATTTTGAAGGGGAAAAAATCAGTTTCCCAGAAAAACTAAAATGTATATGTTTTAGATTATTCCGATGCAAGAGTAATATTGTGTGACTTGTTTACTTTTGTGTTTTAATAAAACTGATTTTAATGTAAGCTTATTCCAAGAAGGGGAAAAAAAGTTCCATTTTGTAGCATTGACATTCTGTTTCCTATCTACTTGGCCACATGAAATTTGGGTGCCTGTAAAGGCAGGATAATAACTAATCCTCTTTGGTGTTTAGCACTACTTAATCCTTTCTGGTACTTATCCTATTAGCATTTTTCTCTTGTATTTAAATGCCAATGCAGAGCACTCACATTACTTGCATTTATTTCTATGCTTCTGAATTTCTCTGTTAAAGTACCTTTGGAAATGTTTGATTAAATATATGCATTTATCTGCATCTATATTCATTTTCAAGTGTGCATTCCAGTTTAATGACTTTTAGCTTGAATATTTTAAGCTGCCAATTTATGTTTACCATTATTTGTGACTGCACAATTCACTGCCAATGTAACATAAGCTCTTTAACTGACTTTCCAAAATGTTTATGAAACTTTCGGTACTTTCAGATTTTAGTTAACATCCTATTTTTGGTGAACGAGTCCTTAACATATATTATTGGGCATTATTTATATTAGTTTGCATGAAACAATAAATCTTTTTGACATATTTTTAGTTTAATAGTCAGGCATAGCTATGCTGTATTAACTAGTGGGCACAAAATCACAATGGTTTTGAAAATCAAAGCTTATCTTTCACCTACAACCTATGTCTAATACAAATTGGCAAGAGAATTAGTTCCAAATGGACTTGGGCTTCCAGATCACCAAGACAGAATATGTAGTCATGACTCGCTTTTGAAACTATTCTTAAAGTGTCACATTTCACTCCTTCCTCCTGGAAACCAGCTATCATGGCTACTGTGTTCCCTTTAAGATAGTTTCCTGTTAAAGGGAAATAGTAACATAAAATCAAATGAGGACATTAAAGTAGTATGTGTTTAATTTCTTTTCAGATATAACAAATTCAGTATTACTCAGTTTCAGATTATATATAACAAGTAACTTAGTAAATAAGTATAAATGATGTGTATATATGTACATATGAAAATATATACACATACTTTATTGCAGTGAAATTATAAAGTAAATAAAATTCATTAAATATCTACAGTTAAGTTTAAATTTAAGAAACCATTTTCTAAAGTGGTTAGACCACTGTGATAAATCATTGTGAATATTGTCATTTTCCTCTACTGCATGTCAAATACTAGTTCTAGGAATGTTTTACTATATTATATGTGAAATATAATTCTGGAAGTCATATCTATCTGCAGGGAAAAAAAGACACTGCATTTATCTATGTAGTACTTTTATAGTAACAAAAACAACAAACTGATGGTGTTAATGTGATGGTATGTTAGCTGATCCTAATGTGGTGATTTATTGTTTGTAAATTAATTAAATACATTTATTTAAGTTTAAGCTTCTCCCTCATTCATAGTGAGGGGAAAAGATGTTTGTACTTCATACATGATGAGGATTTTTTGAAATATTAAACTAAATAACATATGCAAATGCACATGGGTTAAACATCTTAATACCAAAAGTAACAAATCTCAGAACAGAGTACTGGATATGACTCAATAATTTCCAGTGAGCTTGAAGACACTTACTCTAGTCAGCTGAGAAGAGGATGTTCTTTATGAGACACTTAAGTTTTCAGTAACTCTCAGAGATAATTTTCTATAAAATCACTTTTAATTATCAAATGACAAAAATGATTGCCTAATTTCACACTGATAAAGTTCATACTTTTCATTTTCCTTTTGTTAGGATTACAGCAAACATATAATACATAAAATATTATATTCAGAATGTAATTTTTAAAAGATACCTATAAAAGTATAAGTATTTGATCAGGTCAAAGGGTTACATGGATATATGGCAGATTATTGTTCACACATTAACTATATAGCAAAACTGAATGCCTAAGTTTCCAGTTGGTTTTTCACTTATAAAATATCATAATTCCATAGATACATAGATTACTTCTACTAGTAGATCCATCACCACATTATTCTAGTAGAATATCACATTTGTGAAAAACGTGTTTAACATAGCTTGTGTTTTGAGTAAAATTGTTTCAACTAGTATTCAAAGATCCAAGTCTGTTTACAACAAAAGTTTTATATATAACTATGTTCTTACTCCCAAGTGACAGTATTAACATCGGGTATTTGGCAGAGAAAATATTGCTGTTTGTCAAGTCCATATTAGCTTAGAGGGAAAATTAAGTTGGAATAAAAAGTGCATTAAGATTGATAATCTAGACTACTTTCGCAAAACCATTATACACCTAATTTTAAAGAATACCACACTAAACACTTATGATGCATGCTTTCCTTTGCTGTGTTTCTCGTATTTAACATCTGCATACAAACTAATATAATCTTGGATGGGGGTAGACAGCATAGTAGTTATGCAAAGAGACTCTCATGCCTGAGGCTCCAAAATCACAGGTTCAGTCCCCCACACCACCATAATCCAGAGCTGAGAGGTACACTGGATAGAAAATTAAATAAATAAATAAACAAGCTAACATAATCTTTCAATAAGCTATAAGAACTCCAAAAACATCCAATTTCTCCTGTTCAATTGGGAATTATCTATATCTATAAAGAATGACTTTGTACAAATTTAAATTGTAAAATAGTTTTGAACCAGATGTCCTGTTCTAATTATATTTTTTTAAAACACAGCCCTTTACAACTTTAAAATAGAACCCACCCATCCACCCACCTTCTCTCCCTCTGGAGAAGTGTCTATTAGCTTACTTAATTACTTTGTTCATCAGTTTTATGTTCTGTTGTTATATGCATTGGTGCATCATATATATACATATGATTTATTCAGTGCCTTCCTCCTTCCAACTTATTTCACTTTTCACAATCCTCTTGAGTTCCTTCTATTTTCCTGAAGCTGACAAAATTTTACCTGTTTAAGAGCTAAAGTATATTTCATACTATATATTTTCATGTTATTTATTTCTACCAGATCATTTATTAATAGGCTCATATTTTCCCCCATTTATTCCCTATTGTATATGATACTTCAATCAACATAGGAGTGAATATACAATTTCAGTTTCATGACATCATATTTTTTGCATAGATTCTCAGCAGTGGAATTGTTTTATCATATGGTAAATCATTGTTACAGATGTGAGGTGGAATCTAATGTGCAGTTTTGATTTGTATTTCTATAGTAAGTGCTAGCAGGCATCTTTTTGCATGTCTGGTGACCTCAAATCATCTAATCATCTATATCTGTATCTATCTCAAATCATCTACCCAGATTAAATAAATTAATTTTTACCTCCAGGGTTTCACATAATGTTATTGGTTCCTGTGGGACTTTTTTTTCCTTTCTCCCAGATATAAGATAAGAGACATGTAATCAGAGACAGAGAGACAGAGAAATAGTCTTGCACCAATCCATAACTAGTGAAGCTTTCTCTTTTTCATGGTCTTTCCGTGTGGTGACTGGGTGCTCCAAGCCTCATCCTCTAGGGAAAGTGTGTGCGCTGTTAGTTAAACAAATGCTTGCATGAATAATTGTTATTGGTAGTTAAAAACCTCTAGAAACTCATTTTCATAAGCATCTTCCTGCTAGACCCAATGATTTCGATGAAAGTAAGAAAATCTAATAAAACTTTTAGAGGTGTATGATTTGGGGCACTAGTATGGGGCTTTCAGGAAAAACGAGACTAAATTGTGGAGAGAGAATATAAACTCTAAACGGGGTTGCATTGTGGCTATAAATGTTAACAACACAACTTTAGGCTGGAATAATGGTAAGAAAAATGTATGAATTATGAATTAAATAAAATTTATCTAAGAAAATAAATCTGATTTAGGAGAAGAAACATAGCATTGCATTTAAGCATGGTGATTCGATAGCTACCTCCTTAAAGCTTCTTAACTTTAGGACACTAATGGATAATGGAAATAGTAACCTGATTTTTGTCTAAAATAACTATACCAGAAGTGGTAGCCCACCTTTCTGAGTGTACATGTTACAATGCAAAAGGATCTAGGTTCAAACCCTCAGCCCCTACCTGCAGGGAAGAAAACTTCACGAGTGGTGAAGCAGGGCTGCAGGTGTTTCTCTCTTCCTTTCACCGTCTAGATTTCCCCTTTCCCACTGGATTTCTCAGTGTCTCTATACAATAAATAAAATAAAATAAATATTAAAAATAATGTATATAAACTATACCTAAATTAAATAAAATAAATATTAAAAATAATGTATATAAACTATACCATGTTCTTCATTATCTAGCACTATTGGCACAGAAAATATAAAGCTAGAATACCTGTTATTGGTGTGTGTGTGTGTGTGTGTGTGTGTGTGTGTGTTTTAACTAATGAATTTCACCCTCTATAGTAATGTTCACTTTCTCTTAATATCGAAGCACTGTCATGGAAATGTCCATTTTGTGGACCATCACCCTTTTCACTGCCCACACACGATTTGTCCTGGAGTAAATGACTTCGTCATTTTCTGTCCATTATCTATTTTCATAGGTATTTTCAAACTCCCAAAAGTCACAACATTCTCTTTATTGCCACTGAGACTTTCAGATGTAATATTCAAGAGCTGTCAAGAACTGTATTTTATGACATGTAGAAAAACC
Source organism: Erinaceus europaeus (assembly GCF_950295315.1). Classification (NCBI taxonomy): domain Eukaryota; kingdom Metazoa; phylum Chordata; class Mammalia; order Eulipotyphla; family Erinaceidae; genus Erinaceus; species Erinaceus europaeus. The sequence goes on from NC_080164.1 coordinate 161,745,806, forward strand.
ATAAACCAACCTCCATAGAGAATTAAGATGAGACAGAAAACGATTTGCATCTAGGTTCAATCCTTCACTTCTAGAAGTTTAGTTATTAAACTGTGGCTTGCTAAGGATATTCTAATAGTACTTAGTTAAACTATTTTTTCTTTGTGTTATCTATATATATGTTTTTTCTTTTTTTTAAGATTTATTCATTCTCTATTGTTGCCCTTGTTGTTTTATTGTTGTAGTGATTGATGTCGTTGTTGTTGGATAGGACAGACAGAAATGGAGAGAGTAGGGGAAGGCAGAGGGGGAGAGAAAGACAGACACCTGCAGACCTGCTTCACCGCCTGTGAAGCGACTCCCCTGCAGGTGGGGAGCTGGGGACTGGAACCAGGATCCTTAAGCTGATCCTTGCACTTTGTACCACGTGCGCTTAACCTGCTGTTCTACCGCCCGACTCCCATGTTTTTTCTATATCAAGTGCTACCATAATTTTTCCCTAATAAAGGAGTCATTAACACATACGATTATCTGCAAAAAAAGGTTTATTTTTCTAACATATAAATAAGAAAATTAAATTTATATCCTAAATATCTGTTTTTGCAATAAGATTATTAACATTAAAAGCATGAAGAAAGATGCTTTTTTATTAAAAAATAAGTTCTAAAAATATTTATAGTAAGTACGAATTTGGATGTTTTTATGTGCATAGTGAGCTTTTCTAATTCAAGAGGCTGATAGGAGGCAATGAGAAAGGTGACTCAGCAGGGGTGGGGATAAAAAGGTTTAGGGAAGTGTCACTGTGGGTAAGTACTAACTATACATCAAGGTTCAAGGCGGTTATCAGTGTATGTATTGAGAATGGTTACTTCTGTCATCAGAAACTAATTTAACCATAAATGATTTAGCCTTTTTTTTTTTTTTTGCCTCCAGGATTATCACTGGATCTCAGTGCTAGCTAGCACTTCGAATCCACTGCTCCTGAAGGCTATTTTTCCCATTTTGTTGCCCTTGTTATAGTTGTTGTTGTTATTATTGTAGCTGTTATTGTTGGATAGGACAGAGAGTAGAGAGAGGAGGGGAGGACAGAGAGAAAGACACCTGCAGACCTGCTTCACTGCCTGTGAAGCGACTCCCCTGCAGGTGGGGAGCTGGGGTCTCAAACCGGTATCCTTAAGCCGATTCTTTCGCTTTGTGCTTTGTGCCATGTTCACCACGTTAGCTTAACCCTCTGCGCTACCGCCCAACCCCCCAATTTAGCCTTATTTAAGTTGTGGTAATGCAGCTATGATCTTTATATAATTTTATTTCATTATATTTATTTATTTATTGGATGGAGACAGTCAGAAATTGAGAGAAAAGGAAGAGATAGAAAAAGGAGAGGGACACCTTCAGAACTGTTTTACCACTCCTAAAGCTTTCCACCTGCAGGTGGAGATGAAGGCTTGAACCTGGGTCCTTGTGCATTGAAACATGTGCACTCAGCTAAGTGTGCTACCAGCTGTGTGCTACCAGCTGGCCTTGGTTTTTGCATAATTTTCTCAAAGGAATATTCCAAGACTTCTGCAGATACCAAAATTCATTAATGGTTAAAGCCTTTTCATAAAATTACAGTCCCGTCATATTGCCTATGCATTTCCTTCCACATACTTTAACTTAAATCCTAATTGTTATGTGAATAAAGACTAAGCAAATATTGGACTACAGTTGCAGTAATGCAATTATTAGAGAAACTGTATATTTTTTCCAGTTAAAAGCACTAGACTTTTAGACCTGTTAAGTGGATGCCCTTAAGATAAAACAAAAAGGGGGAGTTGGGCTGTAGCGCAGCGGGTTAAGCGCAGGTGGCACAAAGCCCAAGGACCGGCATAAGGATCCCGGTTCGAACCCCGGCTCCCCAACTGCAGGGGAGTCGCTTCACAGGCAGTGAAGCAGGTCTGCAGGTGTCTATCTTTCTCTCCTCCTCTCTGTCTTCCCCTCCTCTCTCCATTTCTCTCTGTCCTATCCAACAACAATAATAACTACAACAAGGGCAACAAAAGGGAATAAATAAATAAAATAAATTTTAAAAATATAAAACAAAAAGATAACTGTCCATGTTAACAATCCTTCAAAGAAATTTGGAAAGCACTCCACTATTTCATTAAATTCCTACAAGAAATTCACCTAATTTTGGAGAAAACAGAGGTTAAGAGAGGCTACAGATCATTCTTAATATGACAGAATTTATAAATAAATTTGGGATTTCAACTTTGGTCCATCTGTTGTCAAGTCTATGAAATACTTAAAAAGTCTATGCTTTTTGGCTAAGCACGAAAATCTCACACTCCCACACTGTAATTTTCCTAAAGAAACTTCTTAGTCTGAATTCCAGACTTTCAATTAAATATTTGAAACACATTTTTGACATTTCCTGTCTGCATTTTGCACTATGAAAATAATAGTTTTTCTGTTATTCAAATTTAAATAGAACATACTATTTCAAACCATTTCCACTTACATTTCAGATTTATACCTTTTCCATTGAAAAGATGAGAACTGTATTAAGAAAATCTTCATGGTCATTGGGTAATATTGGAGTACGAACAAACAAAAGAAAATTTATAATTATTCACTAGGTCTTGGAAAGGATCACATAAATGTATGCTACTTAAGGGGGTCATGTGGTAGTGCAGAGGGTTAACCGCACATGGCCGGAACACAAAGCACAAAGATCCATCGGTACAAGTATCCCAGCTTTAGCCCCCCTGACTCCCAACCTGCAGGGGGGTCGCTTCATAAGCGTTGAAGCAGGTCTGCAGGTGTCCATCTTTCTCTCCTCCTCTCTGTCTTCCCTTCCTCTCCTGATTTTTCTCTGTCCTGTCCAACAAGAACAATAACAAGGAAGGACAACAAAATGGGGAAAATGACCTCCAGTAACAGTGGATTCGTAGTGTGGGCACCCAGTCCCATTAATATCCCTGGAGAAAAAAAAAGTTTGGGGCTGGGTGGTGGCGCATCTGGTTGAGTGAACATGTTACAGTGCACAAGGACCCAAGTTCGAGCCCCCAGTCTCCCCCTGCAGGGGGAATGCTTTGCAAGTGGTGAAGCAGTGTTGCAGGTGTCTCTCTGTCTCTACCTTCCTCTCAATTTCTGGCTGTCTATCCAGTAACTAAAAATAAAAATTATAAAAAAAAAATTTTTTAAGTTTTACCTACTCTAAAAATATTTGTGTGATTCCATAGGTGTTTTTTTTTAATACACTCTATGCTACTTAAGAATATTCAGGATGAAATGGATGAATCTTATTACATATCATTTTATAAAGCAAAATATTTACTCATATTGCCAGGCTTCAAACCAAGTGTCATATCCTAAACATGAGCTCTGACACTAAATCCTCTTCCTAGTCAGAGACAAAATATTGCTATGGATTATTCCTTCAAAGTGCTCAAATTATGTGTTAAGAAACAGGTTCAGAAGAAAAGCTTCACTACTTGTGGACTTTGTAGCAATGCTACATATATCTCTCCTTTGTCTCAGTGTCTCAGTCTCTCCCTTTTTTCTTCTTTCTCTATCTCTAACCTTCTGATTAAAAAAAAAAAAGCCACCATTCAACTAAGTGCATAGCTGCCTCACCCCTTTTCTCTTTATTGCCTGGGGTTAGAACCTTAATCCCATACATGACAAATCCTCATCCTTCAGGTGAACTTTCTTGTCAACCTTATTTGCTTGGCTTTTAAGGTTTGTTTATTTTATTACACACACGTAGAGAGAGAGAAAGAAAGAGAGAGAGAGAGAGAGAGAGAAAAACCAGAGCACCATGGAGTATTTGGGATCAAGCTCAAGGTGCCATGAATATAAGGAACATACTCTAACAACTGAACCACCTCCCCCAATTCTTCTATTCTAATTCCCACACTGTGACTTCCAAACCAGAAAATTAATTTTCTTTTGACAATAAAACTGAGTTTGGTTTTTTTACATAAATATAATATCTGAGTTTTTTAAAACTTTTTTTAATATTTATTAATTCCCTTTTGTTGCCCTTATTGTTTTATTGTTGTCATCGTTGTTGGATAGGGCAGAGAGGAATGGAGAGAGGAGAGGAAAACAGAGAGGGGAGAGATCCTGCAGACCTGCTTCACCGCCTGTGAAGTGACTCCCCTGCAGGTGGGGAGCTGGGGGCTGGAACCAGGATCCTTGTGCTTTGCCACATGTGCTTAACCCACTGTGCCACCTGCGCTTAACCCGCTGCACTACCACCCGAATCCCAATATCTGCATTTTTTAGTAGCATTTGTGTGTGTGTGTGTGTGTGTGTGTGTGTGTGTGTGTGTGTGTGTGTGTGTGTGTGTGTGTGTGTGTATGAAGAAGCAAGAATTCTTTAAGGACTAAGTAGGTCATTTTATGTAGGAGCATATTGACCAATAGTGTCCTTTCATTGTCATTTGCTAATTAGTCTGCTAAAAACTAAGATGTGTAGCTTCATCTGTTACCACTTTGTATATTCTGGAAAAATCAAGAGAAATGTGCATACCTTATATGTGATTTTGTTATGAGCAAAATATATTATTTTATAGAATAATTATTTTGCAAAGGTAGGATAATGTATAAACTTGACACCAGATATTTAGGCAGAACATAAAATCAGTATTTTTGTATGCCTCATGTACACTCATGTTTTTACACATTACTTTCCAACTGTCATGACACATTAGTTTATTCAAATAACACTACCTTTCAATGTATCTTTAACTGGTCATTTCACATTTTTCCCTCGTGACTAGACTGACCCAACAGAATCTTTACTGGGCCCCCTAAACAGCTCTCTCTGTCCTCTTGTTCACTTGCAGATGTTCCCCCACATATCAGTTAGACGATTTTGAAAACTTGTCTTACCATTTCTCTTCTCAGTTCAAATCATCTGTGGACTCCCGCCTTTCTCAGAGTAAAATCTAGAGTTTTATCAATAACTAGAAGTCTCAAAGTGACCAGGCTCATGTCTATAAGTTCTCTAACTTTGTGTCTTAACTTTTTGTCAAAGACAAACATGCAGAGACAGCAGGCCAAGAGCTGAGCTCTATTCTAAGCTATATAGAGGTGACAGGGGCATTTTAAAGAGGGACTGAGAGGATAAGAAAGATGGGTGATGGGTCATTTGAGCAGAACACAGAAACTAAAAAATGACCAAAAGAAAAAAAAAAACATAAAGCAAGCATGCAAACAGAGCCCACATAGTCAGATTTACTGACACTGGTTGATAAGAAGATACTTCTCTAACAGTTTGTGTCAGGTGTGGTTAGAGCAAACAGTAAGACATTTGAGCAGCCATGAATGTTTTCAAGTAGGTGCAATAAGGGTTTTCCCAGGGATAGATATTACACTGAACTATTCGGAAGTATCTTAGTATAGTCCAAGTCTTTACACCCCAAATTTAATCCTCGGAGATGCTTGACAAGAGTTTAATCAAGTAGGGAATCTTTGTCATTTATTATCTTCTGCTCATACATGTCTCCTGTTACTCTTTAAACATGCAAAACACACTGCTTAAGATGATTCAAAGGAAGTATTTGCTTTCTGATCCATTTCGAATGCTCTAATCACATAGTTCCACCCCCCACACACACTTTTATTCTAATCTCTGCTTATTTTTCTTCTTCTCAAGTAGGCTTTTTGATCGTTCATATTGTTTTACCATAACCTCGTACCCTCAGCCCTCCTTCAGATGGCATTGCAAACCTTTCTAACTAGATTGACTTACTTACTATAAAAAATATTTTTAAAAAATGCTAGCTCAGATCTATAGGGATGCAGAGGTCACACAGGCTCCTAAGCTGAATATGGGCCCCAGATCACATCAAATTGATGGGGTTTACAGTCAACAATTATTTATGCACCTTTTCCATATTTGGGAGCTACTCTTTTTCTTGATCCAGCTTTCGGATCCTTTTTCCAGCCATGACATCATCTCCCCAGACAATAACTTGGATCCACCTGCATATCAGATTTCGGGCTGGGGGAGAAAAAAGAAAAAAAAAAAACTAGCATAACCACAGGCCCTTTGGAATATAACTAAAATATGCCTACTAGCTATCTACAAAATGGGGTCCTCCATCCCCCCAACTCTTCATCTGCACTATTCCAGCCTTTAGGTCCATGATTGGTCAACACTTCGTTTGGCTTTGTATGTTAACTCTCTTTTCAACCACCAGGTTCCAGATGCTAGCATGATGCCAACCAGACCTCCCTGGACAGACAACCCTTCCAATGTGTCCTAGAGCTCTGCTTCCCCAGAGCCCCACCCTACTAGGGAAAGAGAGGGACAGGCTGGGAGTATGGATTGACCAGTCAACGCCCATGTTCAGCGGGGAAGCAATTACAGAAGCCAGACCTTGCACCTTCTGCACCCTACAATGACCTTGGGTCCATACTCCCAGAGGGTTAAAGAATAGGAAAACTATCAGGGGAGGGGAAGGGATACAGAGTTCTAGTGGTGGGAATTGTGTGGAATTGTACCCCTATATCCTATGGCTTAGTCATTGTTTTTTTTTTTTATAAATAAAAAATTTTAAAGAGAGAGAATAGAAGAGATGGTTGAGGCACAGATCCCCACACATATCTGCCAAATGGTTTGACAGAAGTGCAGAGGCAGTTCAGTGGAGGATGCTGACCTTTTCAACAAATGGTGCTGGGATGTTTTATACCTATGTGCAAATGAAGAACTTTAACCTATCTACTGTATCATACATAAAATTCCTGTAAGTGAATGTTAAACTTAAAAACCTAAACCTAGAATACTGTTATATTGTCAGATCCTATCATCATGCTCTTCCACATGCAGCTTTTTTCTGTTTCTCTTCTCTAAGTCTAATGAAGCCTTCCTTTACATTACTGTAACTTTATTTCACATCCTAATAAATTCTCAAAAAAAAATCGTATAGAAAAAAAAAATCTGAACTTACTGGGAGCCAAGGTGTTTGCACACACAGTTAAACACAGATATTACTATGTGCAAGGACCCAGATTCAAGCTTCCACTCCCCACCTGCAGGGTGAACATTTCATGAGCGGTGAAGCAGGTCTGCAGGTATCTCTCTTCCTCTTTATCTATCCCCTCCCCTCTCAATTTCTCTCTCTTCTATCCAAGAAAATAGAAAGAAAAAAATGGCTACCAGGAGCAATGGATTTGTAGTGCACCAGAACCAGAAAGTCCCTGTGCTTTGTTAGATTTTTTAGGTTCACTGAACCTTGCTGGCAGAAAAAGAAAAAAACAAAAAAACTGAACCTAAAAACCTAACAAAGCACAGACTTTCTGGTTCTGGTTCTACATGTAAGAAGCCTGGAAGCCACCACCACTCTGTCATAGTAGCAAAAGTGAAATAGCGATCAGGATGAAAAATCAACAGCTCTTCTTGGATCCCTATTAAAGGGCAAAATAAAGTGAACACAAATCATCAGGGCTTGCCAGAGCAGAGACTTACTTTGGGAAGCTGCCCTGGGCACCAGAACCCAGAAGAGACCACAGACTGGAACTGAATTGCTGGAGACTTCATGTGAACACCTCTTAGAGATAATAAATAAATAAATAAATAAATAAACAAACAAATTCCAGGGAGGCCTCCCCAATTTTGCGAAAAAAGAAAAAAAAAATGCTAGATGGCATGTTCATCTTTTTTCACACACTCAACCACAGCTGAAATTTTACATTAATTTGTATTCTTATCTGGTTAATATTTGCTGTATTTTTATGTGACCCTCATGACAATAGCATCTTTACTGATTTATTTTAAAAAACACATACCATATAGTAGTCAACATAAAAATATTCAGCATAGGCTTCTAATAATTAATTTCTAGATATGTCAAAAATGATAGTGAATTATTAAGACATTGACAATATAACCAGGAAACATAACAGGTATTGGAATGGCCTAGTTATCTAAAACAAAGAAAAAGTAAAAAAAAAAATTCTCAGTAATACACAGAATAGTTTATGTGCTGTGAGACTATGAGGGACTGTATGTGCTTTACAATATTTTTATTTCTTCTAAGCAAAAGGGATGGTATAGACACAGATGGTATAGATGATAATGTCATATTTGATTTACTATATTTAAAATAGATGAGCCATTATTCTGCTTCAAAGGCATAGGTAAACTAGTAGACATGTTAACATAGTTTACACATTTGGTATATATAATAATTAAACAATAACAACATCACATGGATCTTTCATTATTTGCTTTTATAAGTAGTGATTTCTTGAATATCTGTCATATTGTAATTTGCTTTGCATGTTCTCTCCACTGAGACAAAATGCATAGCATCATGCCTTGCTAATGGGCATGTCCAATCTTATTAAATTAATTCTAGTATTTGCTTGAGGCATTTTCACACCCATACTACATTTGATCTGTCAGTAGATGTCATTTGTAGATATTTGGCCTAAAATTGGTTGAAAGAACTATGTGGAGGTGAAGAAAGGGTCAATGCATAGAACTAGTAGAAGACAGACAAAGAAAAACAGCTTTTAATTTCTTTTTCAAATTAACCCCAAATCATATCAAAATTGATGAGGCAAACTATTACATCAGAAGCTTAAAAGCACCTCAGGTAATGCCCATGCGAATAGAGAACTGGGAAACTAAAACTTTATGAGATGGATGGAAAATTACAGCCATCCATATATTTCTACTTGAAAACAATACGTGAGACAGGGGGCGGGGAGACAAGAACCTGGATAGTGTAGCCGACACATAGAGATGAGCCTGGTTTTATATTTGCAAGAGATGGGAAATGAATTTTTCTAAAGACTGACACAACAAGTAGACAACTAGCCATCATCTTCCAACTCTGGAAAAATATTAAATAATTTTGGAAAATATAATTTATCTCAATGTGCTCTTGCTTTCTTATTTGCAAGAGTAGTGTTTATATTTATCTACCTCACTAAGTAGCTATGCATAGTAAAACAAACAAACAAAAACTTGAAGTTTATAGGATGAGCGATCTTTATATCTTATATACAGGACAAAGGCTAAGAACAAAATTATATGAAGAGCTTGCCAACTCAGCAACAAATAGCCTCATCCAAAAATGGAGAGAGCATATGAACAGAATATACACCAAAGAAGATATTCAAAAGGCCAACAGACATGAAAAAAAAAATGCTCCAAATCATTGACTGCCAGAGAAATGCAAATAAAAACAGCAAAGACCAATTCATCCCTTTGAGAATGTCACTCATCAGAGACAACACAGCAACAAATGCTGAAGAGGTTGTGGGTTAAAGGAACCCTCTTGCACTACTGCGGGCAATGTATTTTGGTACAACCCTGTGGAAAGTAGTCAGGAGAATTTTCAGAAGGCTAGAAATAGTTCTAAGCTATGACCCAGAAATTCCTTTGCTGGACATGCATTCAAAAAAAAAAAAAAAAGATATGTGTTTACCTGTATTAATAGAAGCAAAATTTGTAATAACCAAAACCTGGAAGCCACAAGGTACCCAACAACAGATGAGTAGCTGAGAAAGCTGATGTGTATATAAAGGAATACTGCTTAGCAATTAAAAAAAATAATGAATTTGAGAGTCGGTGGTAGCACAGCAGGTTAAGTGCACATGGCATTAAGCGCAAGGACCTGTGTAAGGATCCCAGCTGGAGCTCCTGGCTCCTCACCTGAAGGGGTGTCGCTTCACAGGTGGTGAAGCAGGTCTGCAGGTGTCTATCTTTCTCTCCCCCTCTCTGTCTCCCCCTGTTCTCTCCATTTCTCTCTAACAACAACATCAATAACAACAACAACAATAACTACAAAAACGATTTAAAATGACAGCAAGGGCAACAAAAGGGTAAATAAATAATAAATGAATTCACCTTCTTAACCTCAGTGGTGCAGGCGCCACCATGTGAGCTGTTTGACAGGGTACCAGCTTCGCAGGAAACTCAGCACGGCTGGATTCTCTGAAACCATCTTACCTTCTGCCATGTATAGGGCTTGGGATTAAGCTCTGTGTGGTCTTAATAATATTTACCTATGGCCAGGCTCAGAGCCTGACCAATAACAAAAATAATGACAAAACCTGCACTGCACTCTGTAAGATTGATTGTAATGGAACAGGCATTATCATTAATGCATAATTTTTCAGGAGACTCCAACAGGAAGAATTGTTTCCACCTTTATCTACACCATTTCCTTTAGTATTCCCACTAAAATATAGGAAAATAATGGTGCTTCCCACAGTGGAGGGACCACCTTACGTAGCATAATTAATAAATGGAAAGTTATGGTACCCGCCTAGATACAATGGGCCTTTTAATCTACCACCCACCACTATGCTCCCACTTCCTTATGCAGGAATAGTACACAAGAACTTAAGTCACATAGTGAGCATACAAGAAAGATGGATTCCAGTTAGAGAGCTGAACTTTATGGAGAGGCTGGCCAGGTCAGCACCACCTTGGTGCCTTTTCAGTAAGGAACAAAACAAAACTCCTTGCTCAAACAATGGAACAGATTTTATGAAAAATGGGCTGTTCAATTTGTTTAAGGCCCCTAGAAACATAACAAGCTTGAACTTTCTATGAACCATGGCTTCTGATGCATAGGGGCAAGAGAATGGCATAAGCATACACGTAGAATATTAATCTTAATCAATAGGACATCTGCCTAGCACACAGATACAAGAATAACAAAAAAACATAGAAACTGTGATGCGATCTCTAGGGAGAAAAGCGCCCCTGGAATGTGAATGTTCCACAAAATAGGAAGTGTTCTCTCCCTGTGCTGTTCTTACTTGGTGATTTTTGTTTTAATAATCAAAGCCTTGATTATTTATGTATTAATGACCAAAATCTAGGTGATTTTTGTTTTAATAATCTATACCTTAGTGATTTTTGTTTTAATGATCTAAGTCTTATGAGACTATAAAATGACGTTTTGCCTGAGCACGGCAGAGGTGCCTCTCTCCTGCTCTTGAAGCAGTTGACATGTGTCTCATCTCATTCTTGCTGACGCCCCTCATATTTCAAGATACCCTAATAACCTACTGGGGCTGGCCCCCTGCACCTTACCTTGGAAGAGCTTGAAGGAATAAAGTTGAGTGATATAAACCAGAAGGAGAAGGGTAAATTCGGGGTGATCTCTCACTCAGAGAGAAGTTGAGAAATAAGAACAGAAAGGGAAACACAAAGCAAAAGTTGGACTTGGTTTGGAGTATTGCACCAAAGTAAAGGACTCTTAGGTAAGTGGGAGTCTTTCAAGTCCTAGTTCATAATGGTGGACTTGGGAGTGGGTAGGGGGCTGGTATGAGTGTTTTGCAGAAAACTGAGAAATTTTACACACGGAAAAAAAAAAAGAATTGCTTTGGTCACTCCATTTCATAATTACAAGTAAATGATAAAAAAATTTTAAACAGAAAACACTGTAAGTGAAAGCCCATTTATTCTACCTGACCTGAGCTCAAATTTTCCATCTCTAAAATTTAACAAAATTCAACTTGAATAAAGCTGAGAAGACTGAAAAAAACAGAATTACTTTATTGTATTTTCTAAAATATGACTAATAAGTAAAACAAATTGTGTTGAAAATCACTCAAGCACATAGCACACAAAAAATTCATATGCAAATAAAATGCTTATTTAAAAGTGACCTTATAAGAAATATAATCAGATTTCACAATCATTTTTAACCTCACTATCATCAGAAAAGTCTAAAAGGAGAATACATAAATGTTTTGTGGTTTGAAGAAGTCTAAATGATAGACTTTGACTAAAAGTCTATCATTTAATTAAAACTTCATTGCATTAGGCAAATTTTGTATTTTACCCAGTGTACACCAAAGGTACATTTGAAAGGCAAAATCAATTCTAAAGTAATTTTGAAATAAGAAATTAGCTATGTTTGTAGATTACTGGAGACACATTTTGGTGCATTGGTTTTAAAAAATCTATATACTACCACACTGCATGATCTTTAAAATACTGCTTAGCCACAGAGGACAACATCATATAGACATAATTATGATGAATATAAGACAGTGTGAGATGGAACATAATAAAAATGTGAAAGGGGATTTTTTTTTCCCATTAAGAGCACGATTTTGACAACTTGGAGAGATCTGTCCACACACTACTGAAAGCTAAGCAAAAAGCTTTCAGGAAGAAAAGAAAACACATATTTGTTCTTAATATAGAAACAACTCAAACCCAAACTACATCCTAGTTCAACTTTTCAATTTCCAATGGAATAGCTGAGACTAATATATATTTAAGAATGTCCATTTTGGGAGTCAGGCTGTAGTGCAGCGGGTTAAGCGCAGGTGGCGCAAAGCACAAGGACCGGCATAAGGATCCCGGTTCGAACCCCGGCTCCCCACCTGCAGGGAAGTCGCTTCACAGGCGGTGAAGCAGGTCTGCAGGTGTCTATCTTTCTCTCCTCCTCTCTGTCTTCCCCTCCTCTCTCCATTTCTCTCTGTCCTATCCAACAACGACAACAACAATAATAACTACAATAATAAAACAACAAGGGCAACAAAAGGGAATAAATAAATAAAATAATAAATATTTTAAAAAAAGAATGCCATTTTATGTGTAGTGAAGTATGGATGACTTAGAAGAAGGGCCAAAGTTCAAATCTTCAATGCTTGTAGGATAAAAATCATAAAAATAATCACTAATTAGACAAAATAAAAATAAGTGAACTAGAGCAAAAATGATTAAAACTTATTATGAAATTATCATTCTTATAATTATTTTGTGACGTCACACAATAAATACAATATAGATCCAGGAAGTAGCTCACAGGTACAGAGTGTGTCATATATGCACAGGGACCTGGGTTTTATCATTAGAAACAAAGAAAATAAACAAATAGAACTTGGTGGAATTCATAGAAGGTAGAGTGAGTCTCTTTTCTCTCTCTCTCTCTCTCTCTCTCTCTCTCTCACACACACACACACACACACGGAAATAGAGGGGAAAAGAGACACCTGCAGCACTGCTTCACCACTTGCAAAGCTTTCCCCCCTGCAGGTGGGGACTGGGGGCTCAAACTCAAGTCCGTGAGCATTGTGACATGTGTGTTCAACCAGATGCCCCAACACCTGGCCCCTGCATAATCTAATTATATAAAATGTTTAGTATATTTAAAATCATGAAGACACAAAACAGATCAGAGATCCCCAGAGGTGGTAGATTAACTATAAATTGGCATCGACTTTTTTTTTTCTTTTGTGGTGAAAGCATTTGTGAATTTAGAAAATGGTTTTTGGTGTGCTGAATTATATGTTTTTGGTGTGCTGAATTATATGTTTTTGGTGTGCTGAATTATATGTATGTTTTGAAAAGGTGAATTTGGCAAGTGGGTTATAAGAAGAAACTGTATGGATGTTAATCATATCAGAATAATTCTTCTTTTCAATTTTAAAACTTGTATTAGTGAAAAATAGCAGAGTAGAAATCTGAATTCAAGTCTACTGTATTCTTAAGTCCTTGACATGACATCGTCTTTCCCTCCAAAGATAAATACCATTGATGTGTTAGCTCCAAAACATGGTAGTATTCACTGTATCTGTGAATACAAACTTTTCAGCAAGTCTATTAACACTGGATATAATAGTAGCTTTCCAAAAATGTTATTAGGGATGGAAGGTAAATAGATGAAGGATAAAGCCAAAGAGAAAAAATAATCAGTGTGAAGAAAAAAAAAAATCTCACCTATTTTTCTATAGCAGATTCTCTTATACTATAACAATGGATTTTAAAACGCTATTCTAGTATTTTCAGTTATTTGAGAAGTTTTTTTTTGTTTTTTTCATAAGCACTTAATAATACCAAGACAGGCGTTGTTTAAAATCATATTTTCAATAACATTATTTTTGCAATGAATTTACTACATTGCCTGAATTGAGGAGTATATTTACCATTTCAAATGTTGATCATATTTTAAGGAAAATATATTTTTTCTGATCTGTTAATATTTTACTGTACTCCCATTTTCTTCTTCTCTCTTATACACACAAATACACAGAAGCTGAAAAACTCATAATTTTGATACTGTAGTTTATTACAAAAGAATAGACAGAATAGGAAAGCTATCAGGGAAGGGGATGGGATACAGAGTTCTGGTGATGGGAATTGTGCAAAGCTGTACCCCTCTTATCCTACAGTTTTGTCAATGTTTCCTTTTATAATTTTTTTATTATCTTTATTTATTGGATAGAGACAGCCAGAACCTGAGAGGGAAGGGGGAGATAGAGAGAGAGTGAGACATAGAGACACCTGCAGCCCTGCTTCACCACTTGTGAAGTTTTCCCCGTGCAGATGGGGACAGGGGTCTCAAATCCAGGTCCTTGTGCACTGTAACCAGTGTGCTCAACCAGGTGTGCCACCACCCAGCCCCAATGTTTCCTTTTTAGAAATAAAAAATTTAAAAATAAATAAATATATGAATGACTATTTGACATTTGGTATTTGATAAGATTCTTCTTAGAAAAAATACAAGAGATATACTTGCATAAGGTTTACTGTATTATAGAAAAATAAAATAAAAACCTTAAAAACAGTCCTCACAAACACATAGTTCTCACAAAAAGCCTCTAGTCTCTTATTATTTTACTGTAATCCCATTTTCTCTCTTGTACATAGAAATACATAGACGCTAGAAAATATGTATTCTCACAAAAAGCCCTCACAAACATGTAGTTCTGCACAGAAACATATGTCCAAAATTATTGACTTCTTACAAGAAGGATAGTATCTTAGTATGTGAATGTTGAACCAAGTTTGTGATAGCAAATACTTTGACCTTTTGGTCTCTAAATAATAAACAAGGACTGGCAAAATAACTCTCTTGGGTAGTGTGCTGCTTTGTCATTTGAGACAGCCTGGTTCTTCATGCATTGAAGGAAGTTTGAGTTGTTTGTTTTCTTGCCCTCAGTGGAGTAAGTTAAAACCCTAACTGATGCTAAGCTGATGCTTAGTGAAAGACGCACATAAATCATTTTAAAATTATGTTTTACAAATTCAGGTTTTGGCACCACTGAAAACACTATAACAAACATTTTCTAAGAAAATGATAGAATTACACTTTATGATTAATTAAAGTGACACTCTGATTGGCTTGTAAAACTTTCCAAAGGGACAAAGGATGACTTAATACATGGACTATTGCAGTTGTTTCTATGCAAAATATATGCATGTAGCTTTATAACTCTGTTTTCCCTTAAATAGTTTAACAATACTTCTACTCTCACGAATATAGCAACAAAACCTGAGTGATTATGATTTGTAGAAAATTGAGAAATTTTACACATGTACCCATAGTTGTATTTAGTATAGACCATTAATCCCTCAAATAATTTTTTAAAAAATAGGTTGGGGAAGAGAACATACTGGTTATGCAAAAATATTTTCATGCCTGAAGTTCCAAGGTCTTAAGTTCAATACTCCACACTTCCATAAGCCTTAACTGAGCAATGGAAATAAATAAATAAAATCAATGAAAGCAGTGAAATCACACAGGTATTAGGCCTACTCTGTAAAGCACTGATGACAAAATAAAAGGGAAAAATTGGCAATTCTCTAACTATATATGAAGTCCACTTCAGAAATGGGTTAGAAATCTTTGGGTTAACCAAACAGCAAGATTAGACAGGCGATGCTGGATCACTGGGAAGTAGTGAGCATCCAGAGAGATCATAGATCATAGAAAGCAATCCTTGACAGTAAAATGATTTTTATTTGATTCTAAATATGCCTTTTCTTGTGGAGCTTTAACTTTATTTCGTAAAACTCAATTGCACAGAATCATGCTTAAATGAAAACTGGCATGATATTTAACCCACAGATGCTCAGCTTACAGAGGAAATGGTCTTTCCCATGGGTGGAAATTCTGAGTACCTGACCCTGCGTTGTAAATTCTCCAGTAAAAAAATAGATTTTGTCCAGAATAAAATTATATTAAATGGTGAGGTCTTCTTTATAAGCCTTTAGGGCAACCTGTTTTTATTTTCTATCAATAGAGTGATAAGGTGGACCAAAATAATGTAAATAAAACCTGGCCAATGAAACTGTTATTAAAATGCAAATGATTTTGTTATAATGGGTGCTGTGGTTGTTATTTTTCCATATGAATAGAAAATATATAATGACAACTTCAAAACTTTTGATAATCATGAAGCAAGCTAAAATATTTGCATTGACTCCAGATCTGAATATTTCACTCTCTCTCCTTTTAACTTGGTCTCAGGAAAGACCAATACATCAGATTCAGATACAATAATCTTTGTCCTAAAGGTTTGTTTTTCTACTGTGGCTTTAAAAGGAGCCATCAGCAACACGTAGGTACTTCATGATGACTACGTGGCTATTTAATCTAACATCACTGTTTTATTTACAAATATGAGAATTTGGATTCTGATGGGCTCACCCAGTAGAGTACACATGTTATTAGGAGCAAGAGCCAGTGTTTGAATCCCTTTAGGGGAAACTTTGCAAGTGGTGGAACAGTGCTACAGGTGTTTCTCTGCTTCTCTCTTATTTATTTGTTTATGTATTTATTTATATTAGTGATTTAATAATTATTTACAGGATTGTAAGATAGCAGAGGTACAGTTCCATACAGTTCCCACCACCAGAATTCTGTGTCTCATCACCTCCATTGGAAGCTTCCCTATTCTTTATCCCTCTCAGATTTTGGACCAAAATTCTTTATTAGTTTTTATATTATTATTTATTTAATATTAATTTACAAAATTACAAGATAATAGAAGTACAACTCCACAGCATACCTACCACTAGAGTTCTGAATCCACAATCCCTCCATTGTAAGCTACAGCAGTTCTCCCCTGCAGGTGGGGCTCAAACCGGGATCCTTACACCAGTTCTTGCTTCATGCCACGTGTGCTTAACCCGCTGTACTACCACCCGACCCTCACAAAATGACAATGTTTCAATGAATTTTAATATAATACATATTATATGAATATTTACATATTATATTTACTATTGCATTTATATAGCACCTATTTTATGACATATTTTACTATACTGTGTAATATATGTGTGTAATATATACAAATCATTAAAATTACATAGAATATTTAAAGAGTTGTTTTTGCTCTAAGTTTCTGCAAATCTACTTTGGAAATGTTGATACTGGATTTCTAGTCAAATCAAAAATAGCAATCATAATGTCAATAGAAACCTGAGTCTGTGGATTTGTTCAATGCAAGTATAAAACTTTAGTAAAAAATAAGAAAGTACAAAAAAAGAAGAAAAATAGGCAAAAAAAAAAAAAAGTGAGAGATGGTTATGGGCCCCCTTGGAATATACCTAAAATAGACCTACTAGCTTTTTCCAAAATGGAGACCCTCAAATCTCCATCCACAATATTCTTGCCTTTAGGTTCATGATTAGTCAACAATTTGCTCTGCTTTCTATCTTAACTCTTTTTTAGCCACCGGGTTCCAGATGCCACCATGATGCCAACTGGACTTCCCAGGGCAAACGACCCCTTCACTGTGTTCTGCAGCCCCACCTCTCCAGATCCCCGCTTCACTAAGGAAAGAGAGAGACAAGCTGGGAGTATGGATTGACCTGCCAATATTCATATTCAGCGGGGAAGCAATTACAGAAGCCAGACCTTCCACCTTCTGCACCCCATAATATCCCTGGGTCCATGTTTTCAGAGAGTTAAAGTATAGGAAAGCTACCAGGGGACAGACAGAATGGGATATGGAGTTCCCGTGGTGGGAATTGTGTGGAATTGTACCCCTCTAATCCTATGGTCTTGTCAGTGTTTCCATTTTATAAATAAAAACTTTACAAAAAAATACTGTGCTAAATAGAAAGAAGAAAATCCTATCCACGAAATTTTCAAAGTAAACCAAACTTTTAAATAACTTGGTTATAACAATAGCTATCTATTGCCTTCTTAAGCTCTAAAAGTTTGGTTTACTTTGAAAATCTCATGGTTAGGATTTTCTTCTTTCTATTTAGCACAGTAATTTTTTTTGTAAAGTTTTTATTTATAAAATGGAAACACTGACAAGGAACCCTCCCCATTCTCTCTATAAAAAAAAAAAAAACAGTCCTGGGACCTCTGAGACTTGGCACGTTTTCCTTCTCTCCATCCATACCATTTGATCCTCCATCTGCTGAGCTCAGCCAAGTCAATACAACCAGTATCACCTTGATGTTTCACTCCAGGCAGTATCCAGAGACACCAGGCATGGGATGCCAACCCTTGAGCTCCATTACTCTGCCACCAAGCTGTGGATGCTAGCACGATGCCAACGTGACTTCTCTGGGCAGGCGACCTTACTAGAGTCCTGGAACCCACCATGTCTCCAGAGCCCTGCCTCAATAGAGAAAAAACAGAAACAGGGTGAGAGTATGGATCTACCAGATAACTCCCATGTCCAGACCTTCTAGCTTCTGTAACCCATAATGATCCTGGGTCCATACTTCCAGAGGAATAAAGAATAAGGAAACTTCCAATGGAGGGGGTGGGATGGAGAACTCTGGTGGTGGGAATTGTGTGGAATTGTATCCTTCTTATCCAACGGACATGAAATTCATTATTAAATAACATTTTAAAAAAGAAAAATAATAGATTATTTTACTTAATAACTGCATTTTGTCCACAAATATTTTAAAGATGTATTTATTTATTAACGTGAGAAAGAAAAGAGAGAGAAAGAACCAGAACATCACTTTGGCACATCTGGTAATGCTGAGCATTGAACTGTTGACCTCATGCATGGGAGCTGAACATCTTATCCACTCTCAACCTCCACACCACACTAGTTGGTCTGCTTCTAATTCTGCTTCTAAGACTCCTTCTGTTTCGATCATCAAATTAGGTTCACTTGCATTGCTTAACACTGTGGTCTATTTACATAATCACTGCTTTACCTGAGACCCGCCCTGCCTACAGGGCATTGGTTTAATTCCCACTGGTTAGATGCAAGCTTGATACTTCTGAGCGCGTACTTTTTCCTTCTCCCCAACCCCTATCCTACTTCCTCTTCCGACCTGACACTTCCATCTCAGGAGATATAAAGGACAGGATTTTCTAATGATTAGAGATTAGATTGATTGCACTGCATTCCCCTCATCAATAAAGACTGAACTGCGTTCCCAGCTCAGCCATGAGTCCCTGGTCATCTGTCTCCCGCCCATGAACACTGAATTTGTTAAATTGTATGTTAAACCAGTAACTAAAGACTGATTTAAATTTGTTTCTATCTGTAGCCATGAAAGAGGTTCAGTCACAAATTATGATGTTTGTATTGAGTCTTTGAACTGATCCAGCACCATGCATACAGAGCAGTATTCTAGTTCTCCTCTTTTCCCCATTATGAAATTTAAAAAAATGAATACATGAATTGAATTGCTTCTACTAATTTCAGTTAGTGGAATTTATGATGCTAGAACAGAATCTTAAAATGTTTTGCAGACAGTTGCCATTGGTAGATTAGGAATTGAAGCCATGGGGCAAGGTGGTGGTACATCTGGTTGAGCACACATGTTACAATGTGCTAGGACTCAGGTTTGAACCTCTGGCCCCAACCTGCAAGGGGAAAGTTTTGCAAGTGGTGAAGCTGGGATGTAGATGTCTCTCTGTCTCTGTCCCTCTCTATAATCCCCTTCCCTCTCAATTTTTGGCTGTCTCTATCCAATAAGTAAATAAAGGTAATACCAAAAAATAAAAATAAAGGAATTATATCCATGAGTCAGCAACTATTATAAACCATTAACCCCTAATAAAATGATAAAAAAGAAATCAATGATAGTTACAATTCAAACATAAGATAAACAAAGTCAACATGAGGAAATTCATAAAATGTTATACTAAATTGGCTTTTCTTCATGATAGGACAAAAATTAATAACAGATTAGCAAGTCTATGATATTAACAAATATTTGTTTCTTGCAATACGACTTTTAATTGATAAAAATGGAAAAGAGCAGGGGAGATCGTATAATGGTTACATAAACAGACTCTCATGCCTGAGGCTCCTAAGTCATAATCCTCCCACACCACCATAAGCCAAAGCTGAGCAGTGCTCTGGTGTTTCTCTCTGTGTGTCTTACTCTCTGAATCTCTCTCAAAAATAAAATAAAATAAAATAAAATAAAATAAAGAAATAAAAAAAAGATTTCTTAAAAATGGAAAAGAGGGGGAGTCGGGCTGTAGTGCAGCGGGTTAAGCGCAGGTGGCGCAAAGCACAAGGACTGGCATAAGGATCCCGGTTCGAACCCCGGCTCCCCACCTGCAGGGGAGTCGCTTCACAGGCGGTGAAGCAGGTCTGCAGGTGTCTATCTTTCTCTCCTCCTCTCTGTCTTCCCCTCCTCTCTCCATTTCTCTCTGTCCTATCCAACAACGACGACAACAACAATAATAACTACAACAATAAAACAACAAGGGCAACAAAAGGGAATAAATGAATAAAATAAAATATTAAAAAAAATGGAAAAGAATAGGTAAAATTAATGTCTTTGCAAATATACTCAATTTTTAAAAAATTCTTCTAATAAGTACCTCAGTGGAGGTGTTCCAAGTATCTGCCATGGCTACTTCTCCTGGGAACTGAACACATGTGGCTCTGCTAGCCAGTAAACTTTTAGAACCCTCTACAGCCATGAACAACATTTACCTTAGCTGAGAATGGATATCTTATAGGACTAAAATTTTGATAACTATCCTCAGACTTTATGGACCTAGTATAATCTTTATTTTTTCTTTTATTTTTTATTTAATAAAGGATTAATGAACAAAAACATAGGGTAGGTGGGGTACAACTCCACACAATTCCCACCACCCAATCTCCATATTCTACCCCATCCCCTGATAGCTTTCCCATTTTCCATCCCTCTGGGAGCATGGACCCAGGGTCATTGTGGGTTGCAGAAGGTAGAAGGTCTGGCTTCTGTAATTGCTTCCCCGCTGAACATGGGTGTTGACTGGTCGGTCCATACTCCCAGTGTGCCTCTCTCTTTCCCTAGTAGGGTTTGTCTCTGGGGAAGCTGAGCTCCAGGACACATTGGTGGGGTCTTCAATCCAGGGAAGCCTGGCCAGCATCCTGATGGCATCTGGAACCTGGTGTCTGAAAAGAGAGTTAACATACGAAGCCAAACAAATTGTTGAGCAATCATGGACCCAAAGCTTGGGATAGTGGAGAGGAAGTGTTAGGGGGGTACTCACTGCAAACTCTAGTGTACTTCTGCTTTCAGGTATATATTTTGCAGTAGTTTATAGATAACGTGTGAAGATATGCTCTCTCTCACAGAAACTGGTGTATATCTAGGTTTTGGGACTTTGTTAGAAAGTGAACCACCTGGGATGGAATTAGAGAATACTATGAAAGGTATTCAGCTATCAAGAACAATGAACCCACCTTCTCTGACTCATCTTGCACAGAGCTACAAGGAATTATGTTAAGTGAGCTAAGTCAGAAAGATAAAGATGAGTATGGGATGATCCCACTCATCAACAGAAGTTGACTAAGAAGATTTGAAAGGGAAACTAAAAGCAGGACCTGACCAAATTGTAAGTAGGGCACCAAAGTAAAAACCCTGTGGTAAGGGGTAGACATGCAGCTTCCTGGGCCAGTGGGGGGAGGGAGTGGGTGGGAGGGATGGGTCACAGTCTTTTGGTGGTGGGAATGGTGTTTATGTACACTCCTAGCAAAATGTAGATTTATAAATCACTAGTTAATTAATTTGAGAGGGGTAAAATTAATTGTATGTCTCAAAGTTTTTCAAAACACAAACTGAATCTTTTTACTATATAGGTTATGTATTTGATATGCGGACTCTCTCAAAAGCCTAGACCAAGTAGATCAGAAGCATCCAATAGCACAGCTATATACAAGATACTGGGTACTGTACAGCAAACCCTAACAAAAGGACTTTTCAAAGTTAACCCAATTACCAAATAACGTGATGATAACATTAACTATCGATTGTCTTTTTGAACCCTAAAGTAGCAGGAACCTCACATCTCCACTATAGAGCCCCTACTTCCCCCAGTCCTGGAACCCTTGGATAGGGCCCCACTTTGCCGTATGCCTCTCCCAAACCAATCAAATCATATTGCATCTGCCAATCGCAACCTAATCAACACAACGATTGCCACCTCAACATACTTCACCTCAGGACTGTGTCGAAAGACTTCAGGTGTGGAATGCCAACCCTTCAGCTTCATTACTCGGGACCTAGTATAATCTTAACCCCTGATATAATTGCTTATTATGTCTTTTACCCATCTCACCCTAATAAAACCTTCTATTGTTT